>NC_134098.1:29722120-30024752 GCF_000715075.1 Nicotiana tabacum
AGTGCAACAAGAGCTTGTGAGGAAGTTGGCAAAGTAATGGTGTGAAATCATGGTAGCTAGAAGGAGAAGTCATTGTGGGTTCTTGATTTATATGATTGTAGTGTAAAGCTTAGTAGGGGAGCCTACCGTTTATGATTGGGTCACTGGTTATGTGCCTTTGCAGTTTTTGGTTATCAGTACATTGGTGGATTAGTTATGACTAAGGGAAGAAAACAACAATCAATTTGAACTAGTGATTTGATGGAGGTGTCCTACGTTTAACTTTATTGATATGTGAAGGTTGTGGAATGACTTAGACTCTTACACTTCTAGGGGGTGTGATGTACGAATGAAAATGATTCATCCAGTTATTGCTTTGGAGTGTAGGTGTGCTAACGAAGCACTAGTTGTTGTTTGTACGGTCGTGACTGGATTAAAGTAGGCAACTCTCAATAATGGTTCTAGTGGATTAGAGATTTAGGTTGTGGTGCTTAAGAATTTTTAGGTTCATTATGTGGCTAAGGATTTGGGTTTTGTAGAAGAGTGTGAAGGGTACTTGGATTATTTCTATGTTATCATCAGGTCTGCGGTGTAGTGTTAGAGAAATGGGAGCTACAACTTTAGATTCGTAGAAGATCTAATCAGAACGGGTGTATTAATTTGGGGGTACTATTGAGTGCATGAGAAGTGTATAAAATGGCTTATGGGTATGGAGGCGAGGCGATCTTGCGATTTGGGGTCACTCGGGATGAGTCTCGAATAAGGTCCATTGTGTGCTGGGAAGGAGAGGTATTGATTCTGAAGGCAAGTCAAGAAGAAATCGAAAGAAGTTGAGTCAGCTGGTAGTGGCTTGGAGCGGCATGGTAAAGGAAAGGATCGGTTCCCTTAAGTATGATAATGCTATATAGGTGTTTCCTGGCTACACTTGCGGGCTTGACAACCTCCGTAATTTGACGGGTTGATGGGATTCGATCCTGATGGTTTGGTTATGTGCAAATGGGTCCCGAAGGGTTATAACAGTCTCGGCCATGACTTGGGTTCTGTGTCTTTTGCGGTTATAGGGAGTTGGTTGTGTGTTATGATTCTTCTTTTGAAATGAGTTAAGTGAAAGGGTTCAATACTTATGATGAGATTTTTGCACTCCCGTATAATAGCATAATAGATGCAGTGAGCAGTGTTGAAATTTGAATTTGAGGATCAAGGTTGCGGTCCAGTTTTGACAGGAATATCACTAGCTCGGAAGAGCAGGGGGAGAATTTTTAGATGTCCGGAGTATGCTGGTGCTATTTTAGTGTTGCCTGAGAATGGTGTTCCGTGGAAGAGGCATTGTGTATTGAATTGCGGATTCCTGATTTGCATTGCAGAAATAGTATGGTTAATAGTCGTGGATGTGCAGATTTTGCTACTTGGTGCGGAAGGTCGTGGGAGTATCCCCCGTGGGATGATCATATAAGTGAGACTTGTAAGTCATTTATGTGGTAGAGATTGAAATCAGGTATGAAGATTCTGGTACTGTCGCTAATTGGAGAGTTTATGCCCGAGAGACTCTCTGTTCCTTGGTTGCAAAATATGGAAGTTTGTTGCTGATTTGACGCTTGATTGTATGTGTCATGAATAGGGTCATTGTGGATCTTTGGAAGGTTATTGACCCATCTTGGGATGATCGGAATCGACTTGAAGTCCATTGGTAGGCCTTATGTGAATATATATTTTATACCAGATCAAATATGCTTATTCAGCATAGCATTGCTTATGGATGAGTCTTCGGGTATGGCGAATGATATTCCTGCCTTCGTTTGTTTCAAGTGCTAGTCTTTTGTGCCAGGTGGGTTGTGAGACGGCTTGATTATTTGCACGTGTGTTGTGATCCTATGTAGCTTGTGGTGTTATATGAGCGAGATGGCTCTCTAGATACAAGTCGTTTATTGCACCTTAGTCGTGCTTGGCATTTTGTAGCGCATGGCGCTATGTGTCTCCCCAGAGTTGTGTTTATGCACTTGGCGTACTTGTGGTCGATATTTGGGCATTATGTGAATATGAGCATATTAGCTCGTTTGGTATTTTCTCATTGATTGTTATGTATGGATTGGGTGGCACGCTGCCACAAGTATGATGTTTGGATCAGGTTGCACGCCGCAACAGTGAGATGTTGAGTATGGTTCCTTATACTTATTTTTTGCATTTTATTTCTCATCTATGAGATAGGTTTGGTTGTTTTGTTCATTGCGCATGCTAGATAGTCTTGTATTCGGGTTCGTTATTCCTTATTGGTCATATTCGAGTTGTGGCTTGTTGGCGCATTGATGGCGTCGTATGAGATTTTAGACAGTGTTTGAGGTGTCTTATTGCCCGAGCAGCTTGTACTAGGTGAGACGAGGTTGTTGGACCTGAAATCAATGCAATCAGACTTTTATAATGTATATTAGAGGGAAAAGTATCATTAATCAGTTCAGAATAAGGCAATGGTTCTTGTCAAGTGGAGAGACTCATGCGTTATTGATTTGGCAGGTGGTTATGAGTTTTTACACATATATTTCATCGTTGCAGTATTGCGAGGCTTGGACCAGGGCTTCTATGCATTATGAAGTATATTACGGGCATCAGGTTCATGAATTTGTAGCTATTGCGGTTGGAGGATGTTATTATGGGCAAAGTGTATATGTGGTGCATTGTGTGAATTCAGCATGAGTTCATGATCATGTTTTGGTACAACATGTTGAGATTGATATGAGGTGTGTATCTTAGAATCAGACCTTATAGAAGATTCCGGACGTTGGAATTTGGTTCTAAGGCTTGTGGGTTAAAGTAGCAGGAAAGATCTTCAGTCTAGATTGAGCTAATGTGCTCGTATGGATTGTGATGGAACGGGTAGGTGTACGAGGTGTTACATAGTGATCTTGGCAACTTTTGAATGGTTCTTGGCACATTCGAGGACGAATGTATGTTTAAAAGTGGGGGAGAATGTAACGACCCGACCGGTCATTTTGGGCTCTAGCGCGTCGTTCGGTGGTTTGAGGGCATGAGTAGCTTCACTTTATGTATTATGACTTACACGTGTGGTTGGTTTTGGTTTTCGAGGAGTTCGGAGTTGATTTGGAAGAATAATTCTCAATTCGGAAGCTTTAAGTTGGAAGAGTTGACCAAGGTTTGTCGTTTGTATAAACAACATCAGAATCGGTATTTGAAGTTTCCAATAGGTTCGTATGATGATTTTGGACAAGGTTGTATGTTTGGATTGGATTTCGGGTTAAGCGGGAGCGTTTCAACGCTCAGTGTAGAAAGTTGGCATTTTGAAGGTTTTAAAATTTTCTAAGTTTGAATCGAAGTGGACTTTGGTGTTATCAAAGTCCGTATGAGATTTCGAGCCTTGGAATAGGTTCGTATTGTGATTTGTGACTTGTAAGTATAATTTGGTGTTATTCCAAAATGTTTAACTGCGATTTGGCCGTGTTCGACGAAGTTTGAATTTTTGAAAGTTAAAAGAGGATTTTGATTGTCGATTCATGGTTTTGATGTTATTCGTGGTGTTTCGATCCTTTGGATAAGTTTGGATGAGGTATTGGGACTTGTTGGTGTGGTTGGACGGGGTCCTGGGAGCCTCGGGTGTGTTTCAGGATGGTTTCAGATCATTTCTCTATGTTTTGCAGTAGCTGGTTTCAAGTGTGTTTGGTGTGCCTCACGATTGCGGAAGTAGGGTCGCGATCGCGTAGGGGTAATTGGACTGGTGGAGATTTTGTTCATCATGATCGCGAGAAGGTGATCGCGATCACGTAGCTGGAGCAGGTTGTCTTCTCGTTCGCATGAGAGGAGTCGCGAACGCGATGGGTTATTGAGGATGGCCTGTTTTGGGTGAGTTGTTCTACGCGATTGCGGATGGGGTCACGCGATCGCGAAAGAGGAAATTTGCTGAGGCTAAGTTTGGTCTTCGCGTTCGCGTTGATGGGCTCGCATTCGCGAAGGCTTGGGCAGGCTATGCTTCACGATTACGAGAAGGACCTCGCGTCCGCGTAGAGTAATTTCATGGGCTATACTGGTTGGCCTTCGCGATCGTGAGGAGTTTTCTGCGATTGCACAGAAGGGTCATCTGGGTAGAATATATGTTAGCAAAATCGGGGTTTGGCTCATTTCTTCCATTGGAGCCGGTTTTTGAGTGATTTTGAAGGAGCTTTTTCATCATCCATCACAAGGTAAGTGATTTCTACACAATTGTGAGTTAAATACATGAATTATATATGGATTTGAACATGGAAATTTGTGAAAATTGGAACTGTTTTTAAGAAAACCTAAAAATTATATTTTTGGAATTTGGCCACGAAATTGGACATGGAATTGGGAATAAATTAATATTTGAGTTCGTGATGCTACGGGTAATGTTTATCTTCGACAAATTTTGGAATCTGGGCACATGGGCCCTGGGGGTTGACTTTGTTGTCTTTTCGAGCGGAATTGGGAATTATTGCAAATTATTTAAATACGAGTCTTTGAGTTTATTTTTATAAATTTGCATGTTGTTTGACTAGTTTCGGATTGTTTGGCATTGGTTTGAGGAGTTAGAGAGGCGTTGGAGCCGGTCATCAAGTTTTAGAGCTAGGTAAGTCTCCTGTCTAACCTTGTGAGGGGGAAATTATCCCTTAGACATTATATTTGCTGTGTGCTACATGTTGTGGGGGCTAAGCACGTATGAGGTGACGAGTATCCGTGCGTATGCTAGAATTCATGATTAGGTTCGAATAGACTTAGACTCATGTCGTGCTTTAATTGTAATATTTGTGTTATTCATGCTGTTTAATTGCTTTAATATACATTTTACCTAAGACCAGACTTGCGTAAAGTATCAGACTTATGATTTGTGATATATGGTGAGCTACTTGATTAACAGTAGAGATTTCACTTCCTTTTGCGGATTTCTCCCATGTTGTACGTATTTGTCTAGAAGGTTCTTGAATTTCACAACTCATACGTATATTCGTGATTCTAACGACCCGGCTGGTAGTTTTGAGTATTGTAGACCAGTTCCCCTATCTATTTCTTCCTCTATAGTATGTTGTGGTTATGTGACTTGCCAGGGTGTTTGGTTTTGGTTTCGGTTGAGTTTCGGAGTGAAATGGGACACATAGTCCCTAAGTTGGAAGTTTAAGTTGAAGGTATTGACCGTAGTTTGACTTTGTGTAGATGACTTCGGGATATAGTTTTGTTAGTTCCAATAGCTCCGTATGGTGATTTTGGACTTAGGAGCGTGTTCGGATATTAATTTGGAGGTTCTTAGGTCGTTTCGGCTTGAATTGACGAAAGTTAGGAAGTTGAAGATTTAGAAGGTTGAGAAGTTTAACTGGAAGTTGACTTTATTGATATCAGGGTTGGATTCCGATTCTGAAAGTTAGAATAGGTCCTTCATGTCATTTATGACTTGTGTGCAAAATTTGAGGTCAATCAGAGTTGTTTTGGTATGAATCAGCGTTAGTTTTGGAAGTCGAATGTTCATAGTTTCAATAGGCTTCAATTGGGTTCCGATTTGTAGAGTAGATGTTGTTTGATGTGATTTTAGGCCTCGATTAGGTCCGTTATGTGTTTTGGAATTTGTTGATATATTCAGACGGGGTCCCAGGGTCCCCGGGTGTGAATTGGATTGAAATCAGATCATTTTTGGACGTAGTGTTTTGCTGAAGTGCTGCTGTTTTGGTGTCATCGCACCTGCGGAGGGTTTGGCCATAGGTACAGGCTCGCAAAAGCGAGCAACTAGTCATCGCAGATGTGGAAAAGGCTAGCTAGTCCTGGGGTCACAGAAGCGGAGGCCCTTCCGCAGGCACGAGTGCGCAGGTGCGCCCAGGTTTCGCAGGAGCGAACACGCAGGTGCGCATGTTTCTCTGTTGAAGCGGACTTGCCCGACCATTGTTGGAACCATACCTGCGATGGAGTTTTTCGCAGGTGCGGTGTCGCAGGTGCGCATCTATTCTCGCAGAAGCGCAAATCGCTGGGCAGAGAAGGCTTAGGTCTAGGGTTTATTTCATTCTCCATCTTTGGACATAAAGAGCTCGGTTTGTGGCGATTTGTCGAGAGATTTTCAAGTAAATAATCGGGGTAAGTGATTCTAACTCGAATTTTGCTATATTACATGAATCCATCATTATTTTTGTCATTTAATTAGTGATTTGAGTTGGAAATTTGGGGAAATATTGTGAAACTTCTTAGACTAAATTTTGGGGATTTGAAAGGCGATTTGAAGTTGGATTTGAGTAATTATTGTCTAATTGGACTCGTTATCGAATGGGAGTTCGATTGTTTTTAAGTTTGGTCATATTCCAAGATGCGTGCCAGGGGTTGACTTTTTGAGTTGACTTTTTGTTTATATTTAAAGATTGCAACTTATCGTTTTGTGTAGATCTAAGTACCTCTTACCAGCCTAGGCACCAGTGAGTCGAGATCGAATTTGGAGACTTCAAGGTATACCTGCCGACGTTCGCAAGCCTCAGAGTCACCCTCTATCTAGTTCCATTTCATTTTCCCTTTTTATGGATACTGTTTTATAGGGATGTTCAGTACACTCTTGTAGAGCTTGTGACTTGGTATCACCGGATCCTGGGAGTTTTTGTTCTGTTGAGTTGCGAAGTTGTTTTATGATAGTTGTTGAGTTATTTGAAAGTTTTTATCATTTTCTCAGTTAAATTCTATATGTATGTTAGGCTCACCTAGTCCTAGAGACTAGGTGCCATCACGACATTCTATGGAGGGAAATTAGGGTCGTGACAAGTTGGTATCAGAGCTCTAGGTTCATAGGTGTTACGAGCCACAAACAGGTTTAGTAGAGTCTCACTGGATCGGTACATAGACGTTTGTACTTATCTTCGAGAGGCTATGGAACTGTTAGGAAACTTCACTTCCTTGATCTCTTATCGTGCGAATTTTTTCACTTCGGAATTGTAAATCACATCTTTCAATTCTCTCACAGATGGTGAGGACACATACTGCTGGATCCGACGATCAGACACTCGCACCCCCTGCTAGAGCTACGAGAGGCCGGGGATAGGGCCGAGGCCGATGGGGGCACGTGATGTAGCCAGAGCACCTACCGAGTTGCGACAGAGGAGCCACTAGTAGCTCCAATTTGGGGGCAGACACTTGATGCGCCTGCTGCTACTCCTACACTTCTGGAGACTCTCTCCTAGTTCTTGAGCATGTTTGGTAATCTATCTCTGGTGGGATAGATTCCACTTGCACCGGCCTGGGTTGGAGCACAGACTCCCGCGGCCCATACCCCAGAGCAGCAGGTCCATATTGACCAGGTCCCAGAGGTTATACTAGTTCAACCGATTGTCCCAGTTCAGCCCAAGGTTAGGGCAGCAACATCTGAGAAGTAACAGCTCAGGCTCGAGAGGAAGAAGAAGTACCATCCTCCTACTTTCAGCGGCCTAGCTACATAGGACTCATAGGGATTTCTAGAGAAATGCCACTGTATTCTCTGCACTATGGGTATAGTGGAGACGAGCAGGGTTGCTTTCACTACTTTCCAATTGTCGGGACCAACATACTAGTGGTGGTGGGCTTATGAGGAGGGTAGCTCTGCCGAGGCAACTTTAGTCAACTGGGCTCAATTTTCAAAGATGTTCCTTAGATAGTTTGTTCCTTAGAGCCTTAGGGATGTATGGCACACGGAGTTTGAGCAGTTTCACCAGGGTGCCATGACTGTGTCAGAGTATACCGTTAGGTTCAGCGAGTTGTCCAGACATGCACCTGCCTTAGTTTCCACAGTCAAAGAGCGAGTCCGTCGATTTATCGATGGGCTCAACTATGGTATTAGATTCAGCATGGTTCGAGATTAGAGACTGATACTAGGAGATTAAAGGGTATCTGGAGTTGGGAGAGAGAGGAGAGGGAGGCCAAGAGGCCTCGAGATTCTGGCACATATAGTGGTGCCCGTGCCCTAGTTGCAGCCCGTCATGGTAGATGCTATGTGAGCCATCCAATTCATTTTGCCCTTCCAGCTTCCAGTGGTATTCTGGATACTCCCAAGTCTTAGGTTGCCCATTCTGCACCTCCACTATCTAGTGCACCTCGTGCACGGGGCGCTTTCAGCGGTCAGTTCAGCCTGCTAAGCCCGAGCCAATTTCAGCAGCCACGTATTCCGAGAGCTTATTTTGAGTGTGGTGATACTCGTCATATGGTGAGGGACTGACCCAGACTCAGGAGGGGTGGAGGTGAGTTGGGTAGGGGTCGCCCTAGAGGGGGAGGCCAGGACAAATGTTATGCTTTTTCGGGTAGGACGGAGGCGGTTGCATCAGACTTAGTTATCACAGGTATTATTCCGGTTTGTCATAGAGATGCATTCATCTTATTTGATCCAGGATCCACTTATTCATATGTATCTTCTTACTTTGCTCCGTATTTGGGTATATTTTGTGGTTCTTTGCGTTCTCCTGTCTATGTGTCCATGCATGTGGGAGATTCTATTATTGTTGACCGTGTGTATCAGTCGTGTTTAGTTGTTCTTGGTGGGTTTGAGATCATAGTTGATCTATTGTTGCTCAGTATGGTAGATTTTGATGTTATTTTGGGCATGGACTGGTTGTTTCCCTATCATTCTATTCTTGATTGTCATGCCAAGACGGTGACGTTGGCTATGCCATGTTTGCTGCGGTTGGAGTGGAGGGGTACTTTGGATTCTGTTCCAAGCAGGTGCTGTATTTCCTTAAGGCACAACAGATGGTTGGGAAGGGTTGTGATGCATATCTAGCCTTTGTGAGGGGTATCAGTGTTGATACTCCTACCGTTGAGTCAGTTCCTATAGTGAGAGACTATCTAAATGTATTTTCGGTGGATCTTCCGGGCATACCGCCCGATAGGGATATCGATTTTGGTATTGATTGTTGCCGGGCACTTAGCCTATTTCTATTCCACCATATTATATAGTCCCAACAGAGTTGAAGGAGTTAAAGGAGTAGTTGCAAGAGTTAGTTGATAAGGGTTTCATTCGGCCTGGTGTGTCACCTTGAGCAGCATTTGAGGATTGTGCTCCAAACCTTGAGACAAAAGAAGTTGTATGCAAAATTTTCAAAGTGTGAATTCTGGCTTGATTCATTGGCGTTTTTGGGTCATGGGTTTTGAGTAAGGGTATCAAGGTAGATTCGAAGAAGATTGAAGCAGTGTAGAGCTGGCCCAGACCGTCTTCAGCCACTGAGATCCGGAGTTTTCTTGGTTTGGCAGGGTATTACCGTCGTTTCATAAGGGGTTTCTCATGTATTGTTGCACCTATGACCAGAGTGACCAGAAGGATGCTCCGTTCAATTGGACCAAGGAGTGTGAGTAGAGCTTTCAAAAGCTCAAGACTGCTTTGACTACAGCTCCAGTGTTGGTGTTGCCTACGGGTTCAGGATCTTACATTGTGTACTATGATGCATCACGTGTTGGCCTCAGCGTGGTGTTGATGCAAGATGGTAGGGTGATTGACATACGCTCGTCTAGAAAACTGAAGGTACATGAGAAGAATTATCCTTTCCACGATCTTGAATTAGCATCTATATTTCACGCCTTGAAGATTTGGCAGCACTATTTGTATGGTGTCCCTTGTGAGGTCTATACCGGCCATCGAAGTCTACAACATCTGTTCAAATGAAATGATCTTAACTTGCAGCAGCGGTGGTGGTTAGAGTTGCTTAAGAACTATGATATCACCATTTTATATCATCACGGGAAGGCCAATGAGGTGGCCGATGCTTTGAGTCAAAAGGCGGAGAGCTTGGGCAGTTTAACATATCTACCGGCAACGGAGAGGCCATTAGCATTGGATGTTCAGGCTTTGGCCAACCAGTTTGTTAGATTGGATGTTTCAGAGCCGAGTCGAGTTCTGGCTTGCGTGGTTTCTCGGTCTTCTCTTTATGATCGTATCAAAGAGAGTCAGTATGACTACCCCCATTTGCTTGTCCTCAAGGACACGATTCAAAATAGTGATGCCAAGGAGGGTACTACTGGGGATGACGGTGTGTTGCGGATGTAGGGCCAGCTATGTGTGCCTAATGTGGATGGGTTGCGTGAGTTGATTCTTCATGAGGCCCACAGTTTGCGGTACTCCATTCATTCGGGTGCCGCTAAGATGTATCAGGACTTGAGGCAACACTATTTCTGGAGGAGGATGAAGAAAGACATAGTAGAGTATGTAGCTTGGTGCCTAAATTGTCAGCAGGTGAAGTATGAGCATCAGCGGCCAGGTGGGTTGCTTAAGAGGCTTGAGATTCCCGAGTGGAAATGGGAGCGAGTTACCATGGATTTTGTTGTTGGGCTCCCACGGGCTCAGAAAAAGTTTGACGCAGTATGGGTGATTGTAAATAGGTTGACCAAGTTGGCTCATTTCATTCCACTGGTGACATATTCTTCAAAGCAGCTGCTTAGATCTATATTCGCGAGATTGTTCGACTTCATGGTGTGCTGATATCCATCATCTCTGATCGGGGTACACAATTTACATTGCGATTATAGAAGGTCGTGCATCGTGATTTAGGCACACAGGTTGAGTTGAGTACATCGTTCCACCCTCAGACTGATGGACAGTCCGAGTGCACTATTCAAATATTGGAGGATATGCTTTGTGCATGTGTTATGGAGTTCGGGGGTTCTTGGGATAAGTTATTGCCACTCGCGGAGTTTGCCTACAATAGCTACCAATCGAGTATTCAAATGGCTCCATATGAGGCCTTGTATGGGAGGCGATGTCGGTCTCCGGTGGGTTGGTTTGAGCCGGGTGAGGCTGGGCTATTGGGTACTGACTTGGTTCAGGATAATTTGGTAAAGGTTAAGTTGATTTAGGATCGACTTCATGCAGCTCAATCTAGACAGAAGAGTTATGCAGATCAGAAGGTTCGTGATGTTGTATTCATGGTTGGAGAGCAGGTCTTGCTCCGGGTTTCGCCTATGAGGGGTGTTATGAGGTTCGGGAAGAAGGGCAGGTTGAGCCCTAGGTATATCGGACGTTTTGAGATTTTTGAGAGGATTGGTAAGGTGGCCTACAAGCTTGAATTGCCACTTAGTCTAGTTACAATTCATCCAGTATTCCATGTTTCTATGCTCCAGAAGTATCACAGTGATCCGTCTCATGTGTTGGATTTCAGCTTAGTCCAGTTGGACAAGGATTTGTCTTAAGTTGAGGAGCCGATGGCCATCTTGGACAGGCTGGTCCGAAAGTTGAGGTCGAAGAGCATAGCTTCAGTGAAGGTTCAGTGGAGGAGTGAACCAGTCGAGGAGGAGACTTGGGAGACCGAGCATGATATGCGTAGCCGTTATCCTCATCTATTTACCACTTCAAGTGTGTCTCTATACTCGTTCGAGGATGAACATTTGTTTTATGAGGGGATGGGGATGTAAGGACCCGGCCAGTCGTTTTGAGTATTGTAGCCCTGTTCCCATATTTTTTGCTTCCTCTAGAGTATATTGTAGTTATGTGACTTGCCGGGGTATTTGGTTTTGACTTTTGTCTATACAACTTTGGAATGGAGTTTTGTCAGTTCCAATAGCTCCGTATGGTGATTTTGGACTTAGGAGCGTGTCCGGATATTGATTTGGAGGTCCGTAGGTCATTTTGCCTTGAATTGGCGAAAGTCAGGAAGTTGAAGGTTTGGAAGGTTGAGAAGTTTGACCGGGAGTTGACTTTATTGATATCGGGGTCGGATTCTGATTTCGGAAGCTGGAATAGGTCTGTCATGTTATTTATGACTTGTGTGCAAAATTTGAGGTCAATCAGAGTTGTTTTGGTATGAAGCGGCGTTAGTTTTGGAAGTCTGATGTTCATAGTTTCAATAGGCTTGAATTGGGTCGTGATTCATAGAATCGATGTTGTTTCATGTGATTTTAGGCCTCGAGTAGGTCCGTTATATGTTTTGGAACTTCTTGGTATATTCGAACGGGGTCCTGGGTGTGAATCAGATTGAAATCAAATCATTTTTGACCGCAGGTGTGCCATGGTCATTGCAGATGCGGAAAAGACTAGCCAGGCCTGGGGTCGCAGAAGCGGAGGCCCTCCCACAGGCACGAGTGTGCAGGTGTGCCCATATTCTGTAGGAGCGGACGCGTATGTGCACATGTTTCTCCACAGAAGCGGGCTTGCCCGACCTTAGTTGGAACCGCATCTATGATGGAGTTTTCCGCAGGTGCGACTCTATGCCCGCCGATGCGCAAATAGCTTGGCAGAAAAGGCTTAGGTCGAGGGTTAATTTCATTTTCCATGTTTGGACCTAGAGAGCTCAGTTTGTGGCAATCTTTCGAGGGATTTTCAAGGAAATCATCGGGGTAAGTGATTCTAACTCGGATTTAGCTATATTACATGAATCTATCGTTATTTTTGTCAATTAATTAGTGATTTGATTTGGAGATTTGGGGAAAAATTATGAAACTTATTAGACGAATTTTTAGGGATTTGAAAGCTGACTTAAACTCGGATTTGAGTAATTCTTGTATGGTTGAACTCGTTATCGAACGTGTGTTGGAATTTTGTAAGTTTTGTCGGGTTTCGAGACGCGGTCCTGGGGTTGACCTTTTGAGTTGACTTTTTGTTTCTTTTTAAAGATTGCAACTTTATTGTTCGGTATAGCTTCCTATAGTTTGTATTTGTGGCATGAAGTTGTTTTGGATATATTCGAGCCGCTTGGAGTTGGATAATCGCGGGAAAGGCTTACTAGTGGATTGAATTAGCGTGTTTGGAGGTAAGTGTCTTGCCTAACTTTGTGTGGGTGAATTACCCCTTAAGATTGGTGTTGCTTTATGTTAATTGTGATATGTGGAAGCCGTGGACGCAAGGTGATGAGTGTTTACATGGGCTAAATGTGGTAATTGACCGGTTTTAGCTATGTAGATTTCTTTCATGCCATTAATCGAGTTACCATAATATGTTATATTCATCATTATTGGTCTATCTTCACATGCTTTACTTGTCATCGTTAATACTTGTCTTAACTCTTACTTGCTAATTGTCTTTACATGTTTGGTTGAAGTTATTGTTCTCTCTATTCCTTATTCATTATTTAACCGTTGAGTCCCTTACTTGAAGTTGCTATTTCTTGGAATATCTTATTGTGGGCTTTGGTATTGAGTTATAAAGGCCTTAATTCACATTGAAGCAAAGTTGTAAATTGTTGAAATACCATTCTTGTTAAGTTATTCTCTTTAAATTGCTATTGTTGAGACTCTTGTGCATACTGTGGTTGAGCCTTGGGATATTTATTGTGGAGACACTATTTTTGTTGACTTCTTTCACATGTTGTGATATTGGGCACTTGAAGTGCGATTTGTCATACGTTGTGATATTGATACGCATGCGGTGGTATAAGGATTGGGGTTGAAACGCATGCGGTGAGATAAGGTGGGCTTGATACGCGTGTTGCTAGTAGGGGAACTACTTGAAGCCACGCGGTGTGATAAGGTAGGCTAAAACGCGGGAAGCTATTTCGAAAAAATGATTTTCAAACTAAATGTAAGGCTCCCGCGGTGATATAAGAAAAGATTATGATTTGTTTTGTGTTATGAGACTACGAGGCGGTACCTTGGTAGTGATTCTTGTTGATACCTTTCTATTACATCACTTGTGTTTTGGTTGCTTTGTTTCCTTAGCATATTATTCCTTGTTTTTCTCCATGATGCCTTAACTGCCTTAGTTCAATATAGCTATTCTTGGTATATTTCCTTATTATTTCATTCCCATTGTTTATTATTATCACACGGTCATATACCTGTGCAGTTTTCTTATTTATTCCAGTAGGGTCTTGACCTGACCTCATCACTACTCTACCGAGGTTAGGCTTGGCACTTACTGGGTACCATTGTGGTGTACTCATGCTACGCTTCTGCACATCTTTTTGTGCAGATTCAGGTACCTCTTACCAGCCTAGACACCAGTGAGTCGAGCTCAGATTTGGAGACTTCAATGTAAACCTGCCGGCGTCCGCATGCCTCGGAATCACCCTCTATCTAGTTCCATTTCATTTCCCCTTTTTATAGATACTGTTGTATAGGGATGTTCAGTACACTCTTGTAGAGCTTGTGACTTGGTATCACCGGATTTTGGGAGTTTTTGTTCTGTTGAGTTGTGAAGTTCTTTTATGATAGTTGTTGAGTTATTTGTATGTTTTAATCATTTTCTCAGTTAAATTCTGCATGTATGTTAGGCTTACCTAGTCTTAGAGACTAGGTTCCATCACGACATCCTACAGAGGGAAATTAGGGTAGTCACAGTGATTGGGGACAGTGACCCGTCAAGTCTTCACTATTCCTATGGGATCGGGCTGATCGCCTCAGCAGTATCATTATGGGATCAGGCCGTTCGCCTCAGCAGTATATTTGAGATGCATCCATGGATCGGGTGGTACCTCCTTGGTAGTGTATGTACACAACTATTATGGGATCAGACCGTACGCCATGACATGAATTCGTGCATTTACGCTTATGGGATCGGGCCGCTCGCCTAGGCCAAATCATGCGAAATACTTGATAAGGAGTCTGCGTACTTATGAGTTTTCTTGACTTGAGATGTGACCATTGATTTGGTGTTGACCATTACCTATTCCATTTGAGGAGGTATCCGGTATTTGAGAACTTTGTGTTTACTAATCAGTTGGAGACCGTATTATTTACCTATATCTGTTCTTACTGTTTGCTTACCATATTTCATACCTGTCTACCTTATTATATTTGATTTATTGGACCGCTAGTAAGTGTCAATGTCGACCCCTCGTCACTACTTTTCGAGGTTAGGCTAGATACTTACGTGGTACACGTTGATTTACGTACTCACACTATACTTTTGCACTAAATGTGCAGGTACTGAGACATGTATATTTGTTGGTCATCTTGGCGCATTGGCGCAGCTGCTAAAGGGACTTCATGGTGAGCTGCATTCCATGCTATGATCCACAACACACGAAGTCTCCATCATGTTCATTTATTTTATCTTGTCTGTTTTATGTTCCAGACAGATGTTGTAGTAGTGTTGTATTGTCCTAGTAGATGCTCATGCACTTGTGACACGAGTTTTGGATTTCCTAGTGGATGTTCATTATTTATTTCATGTTATTATTATCACTTCACTGTATGATTTATTTATACTTGGAAATTTGGTAAAGAAAAGAACAAATTTCTATGAGTGCTAGATTTTATTCTATTTGTTAATGAAATTCCTGAATTTAAAAATTGAAATGGATAACTAAATGGAGGTTCGCGCGTTGGCTTGCCTAGCAGCATCGTCGGACGCCATCATGATCTTGTAATGACCCGACTGGTCATTTTGAGTATTGTAGCCCCGTTCCCCTATTTATCGCTTATTCTATGTTTCGATAGCTCCGTATGGTGATTTTGGACTTAGGAGTGTGTCCGGATATTGATTTGGAGGTCCATAGATGATTTTTGCATGAATTGGAGAAAGTTGGAAAAGTTGAAGTTTGGAGTGTTGAGAAGTTTGACCGAGAGTTGACTTTATTGTTACCTATCTCAGATTTTGGTTCTGGAGGTTGGAATAGGCCTGTTGTGTCATTTATGACTTGTATGCAAAATTTGAGGTCAAACGGATTTGGTTTGATAGGTTTCGACATCGATTGTAGAAGTTGGAAATCCATTAGTTTCATTAGGCTTGAATTTGGGTGCGATTCGATCCTTTGATGTTGTTTGATGTGATTTGAGGCCTCGGCTAAGTTCGTATCATGTTTTATAACTTGTTGGTATATTTGGATGGCGTCCCGGGGGCCTCGTGGTGATTCGGATCAAGTTCGGCTTCATGTTGGACTTGGTTGGACTGCTAATTTCTATATCTGGTTTCCTCCTGCGATCGCGATGAAAGGGGTGCGATCGCAAAGAGCTATTGTTGGTAGTTGGAATATATTCATCGCGTTCACGATACTAGGAATGTGTTCGCGAAGCTTTGAGGTCTCAGGTCATCGCAGTTGTTAGATGATTCATGCGTTCACGTAGAGAAGTGATCTGCTAGAGAGTCAGGCTTTATGCCTATGCGATCGTGTAGGTTTGCACGCGTTCGCAAAGGGTCAGGTCAAGTGAGCATCGCATTCGCGACATTGGTTTTGCATTCGCGTAGTCCATTTTGGAGGGCTGTGATTTTTGTTCTTCGCGATCACGAGGGGCTTTCCACAATAGCGAAGAGGAACTATGCGCAATAGATATTTAATTTCAAAATCGAGGGTTTTCGACCCATTTTTCACATTTTGAGCTAGAGACCTCAGTTTTGGGCGATTCTTGAAGGGAGTTTCAAGGAGTTGATTGTGGTATGTGATTCTAACTCGGATTTGGTTAATATACATAAATCTATCATTGTTTTTACCATTTAATTAGTGTGTTGAGTTGGAAAAATTGAGAAAAATGGTAGAAATTTCATAAACTATATTTTGAGGATTTGAAAGGCAATTTAAGGTCAGAATTGGATGATTTTGGTATGGCTGAACTCATTATTGAATGAAAGTTCGGATTTTGTAAATTTTGTCAGATTCTGAGACGTGGGACCGGGGTTGACTTTAGTTAAAGAACTTAGCCTTATCGTATGGAATCGATTCCTATAGCTTGTATTGATCATATTAAGTTGTTTGTGGCTAGATTCGAGTCGTTCAGAGAAATTGTTTTGCGAGGCAATGACTTGTTGGAGTAGGGATTTACACGGTTTGAGGGAAGTATCACTTCTAAACTTGGTACTGAGGGTATGAATCCCTGAACTACGTGTTATGTAGTTGGTGTTGAGGTGATGCATATGCTAGGTGACATGTGTGTGATAACATTTTAGCTATACTTGGAATATTTTATCAGTATTGGGCTTAAACTGTTGAACTTGAAAGAATGTCTACTTTTTTTGTGTTGTGTACAAACTGATTATGAGACTTCTTTGAGTTATTACTGCTATTTCCCTGTTATACCTGTACTATTATTATCTGGATTTGGACTGTACCTTTCTGAGTTCGTCATTGCTTTCGGCCCAAGATTAGTCCTGTTACTTATTGAGTACATTAGGTCGGTTGTACTCATACTACACTCTGCACTTCGTGTGCAGATCCAGGTATATCTGGACCCGGTGGTTACTAGACTTGGAGTATTACCTGCTTGGAGACTATTGAGGTAGCTACTGTGGTGTCCGCAGACCTCGACTCTCCTTCTTTTCAGTTCATTTAGCACTGTTCTATCTTTCTAGATAATTGTATTAGAAATTTTGACTGTGCTGACATTTAGTAGCTCATGTACTCGGTGACACCCGGATCTTGGGGATTTTGTATTTGATTCACTGTTATGTTTATCGGTTATTTATGTGATTTTTACTTCTATACTTATTACATCATGTTTTCAATTTAAAATGCGTAGTTATTTTAGGATTATCGACTTTCCTATCTTAGTATTGTTATAGGCGCCATCACGACATGTTGAGTTTTGGGTCATGATAAGTTGGTAGCAGAGCCTAGGTTACATAGGTCTCACGAGTCATAAGCAAGTTTAGTAGAGTCTTGTGGATCGGTATGAAAACGTCTGTACTTATCCTTGAGAGGCTACCAAAACATTAGGAAAACTTCACTTTCTTGTATTCTCGTCGTGCAGATTTGTTGATTCTGGAAACTAAACTTCTATTATTTTATTTTCTCGCAGATGGTGAGGACACGTGCTACTAGATTGGGCGGACGGCCACCAGTACCACCAGCTAGGGCCACGAGAGGCCGGGGCCATGGTAGAGGCCGAGGTGCAGCTCGTACAGCAGCTAGAGCAGCACCTGTGGAGTCACCAATTGCTCCAGCCCAGGAGTAGATACCATATGTGGTTGAGCCGATGGGACCACCTCAGGCACCAGTTGTGCCCATTGTGATTCCAGACCTTCAGGAGGCTTTAGCCCATATATTGATTGTAAGCACTAGCCTTGGTCAAGCGATTTCAGTTCAGGCCGCACCAGCCACTTCTCAGGCTGGGGGAGGTGCTCAGACTCCCGCCGCCCGTACTCCAGAGCAGGTGGTTCAGGGATTTATGACACCGGGGGTACTATCAGCCCAGCTAATTGTAGTTGCTCAGACCCAGGTGGGTCCACCTGTGAGTGACGAGGAGCGTAAGAGGCTAGAGCGGTTTGGGAGGCTCAGACCTCCAGCATTCAGTGGTGCTGAATCAGAGGATGCTCAGGATTTCTTGTATAGGTGCTAGCGAAGCCTTTGCACGACGGGTATTCTGGTGACTAGTGGAGTCTTATTTACTACTTTTTAGCTGTCGGGGGCATCCTTCAGATGGTAGAAGGCCTATGAGTTGAGCAGGCCAGCTGGTGCTCCATCACTTACGTGGCATGAGTTCTCAGTTCTCTTCTTAGAGGAGTTTGTTCCACAGACCCTCAGGGAGGAGTTGCATTGGTAGTTTGAGCAGCTATACCAGGAGGGTATGTTCATGACCCAGCATAAGATGATATTTTCAGAGTTGGCTCGTCACGCAATCTAGTTGGTTCCCACAGAGAGGGAGAGGATTCGAATGTTCATTGATGGCCTCAACTATGGACTGCGCTTTGTCATGACTTGGGAGATTGCATCAGGTGCTAGGTTTGATGAGGTGGTTGATGTTGCTAGGTGGCTAGAGCAGGTCCGTAGTCAGGAGTGTGAGGAGAGGGAGGCCAAGAGGCCTCGTGGTTTGGGTGGTTTCAGCGGTGTTTCTTTTGGAGAACAGTCCCACCACAACAGGGGTCGTACTTATAGGCTCGCTTAGATGGCTCGTCCAGTTCATTGTGGTGCATTAGCTAGCCATGGTTCATACAGTGCTCATCCAGGTCAGTCATCTCTCAGTGCCCTCTCAACTCAGAGTTCATGTCGTGCTTTATCAGTTTAGGGTTCATCTGTACCAGGTTCTTCGAGTAGCTATTCTGGTTCTGGGGTTCGATTCAGTCTCCACCACCATTGGGGGTTCGGAGTTGCTTCGAGTGTGGGGAGTTTGGACATGTGTGGAGGTATCCTCGTCATTTTGGAGTTCCAGTTCAGCAGAGGGGTCAGGTTATAACTTCTGCACCAGTTACTTCACCACCTACTTAGCCAGCTCGGGTGGGGCTCAGGCAGCTAGAGGCCGCCCTAGAGGGGGAGGCCGATCAGGTGGCGGTCAGGCTCGATGCTATACTTTTCCCGCCAGGTCAGTGGCCGTTGCTTCAGATGTAGTGATCACATGTATTGTCTCAGTATGCCACATGGATGCTTCCATATTATTTGGCCCTGGTTCAATTTATTCATATGTATCATCGTATTTTGCTTGTTATTTGGATATTCCCCGTGAGTCCTTAGTTTCGCCTGTTCATGTATCTACGCTGGTGGGCGATTCTATTGTTGTGAACCGTGTGTATCGGTTGTGTGTGGTGACCATTGGAGGATTGGAGATGAGAGTTGATCTCTTATTGCTTAGTATGGTTGATTTTGACGTGATTATGGGCATGGATTGGTTGTCCCCATGTCATGCTATTCTAGATTGTCACGCTAAGACCGTGACGTTGTTGATGCCGGGGTTACCTAGGATCGAGTGAAGACATTCTATGGACTATGTTCCCAGTAGGGTGATTTCATAGCTGAAGGCTTGGGTATCACCAGTTGAAGATTCGGGACTTTGATATTCTAAAAACGGCATTCAGGACCCACTATGGTCATTACGAGTTCCTTGTGATGTCTTTTGGGCTGACCAATGCCCCAACAACATTCATGCATCTGATGAACAGTTTATTCCAACCATATCTTGATTCATTTATCATAGTATTTATTGATGATATTCTGGTGTACTCACATATCCAGGAGGAGCATGCACATCATCTGAGGATTGTACTACAAATGTTGAGGGAGGAGAAGCTTTATGCTAAGTTCTCCAAGTGTGAGTTTTTTATCGGTTCGGTGGAGTTCTTAGGGTATGCGGTGTCCAGTGAGGGGATCAAGGTGGATCCGAAGAAGATTGAGGTAGTTTAGAGTTGGCCTAGACCGTCTTCAGCTACTGAGATTCAGAGTTTTCCCGGCTTGGCTAGATATTATCGCCGCATAATAGAGGGTTTCTAATCCATTACAGCATCTTTGACAAGGTTGACCTAGAAGGGTGCCCCATTCAAGTGGTCTAATGAGTGTGAGGGGAGCTTTCAGAAGCTCAAGACTGCCTTGACCACAACTCCGGTTCTAGTTTTGCCTTCAGTATCAAGTTCTTATACAGTGTATTGTGATACTTCTCGGATTGGTATTGGGTGTGTCTTGATGCTTGAGGGTAGATTGATTGCTTATGCTTCACGCCAGTTGAAGCCTCATGAGAAAAACTACCCTGTTCATGATTTGGAGTTGGCAGCCATCGTTCATGCATTAAAAATTTAGAGGAACTATCTCTACGACGTGTCTTGTGAGGTATTTACAGATCATTGGAGTCTTTAGTACTTGTTCAAGCAAAAGAATCTAAATTTGAGGCAGCAGAGATGGTTGGAGCTGTTAAAAGACCATGATATTACCATTTTTTATCATCCCAAGAAAGCCAATGTGGTGGCTGATGCCTTGAGTAGAAAGGCGGTGAGTATGGGTAGCCTTGCATATATTCCTGTTGGTAAGAGACTGCTTGCATCAAATGTTTAGGCCTAGGCCAATCAGTTCGTGAGGTTAGATGTTTCGGAGCCTATTCGGGTTCTAACTTGCGTGGTTCTCAGTTTTCTTTATATGATCGCATCAGAGAGCATCAGTATGATGACCCCTATTTGCTTGTCCTTAAGGACATGGTTCAGCACAGTGATGCCAAGGCGGTTTCTATTAGAGATGATGGGGTGTTGCGGATGTAGGGTCGAATTTGTGTGGCCAATGTGGATGGGCTATGTCAGTTGATTCTTGAGGAGCCCCATAGTTTACTATATATTCATCCGGGTGCCGCAAATATGTATCAGGACTTGAGGAAGCACTATTGGTGTAGGATAATGAAGAAAGATATAGTGGAGTTTGTAGCTTGGTGCTTGAATTGTCAGCAGGTGAAATACGAGCATCAGAGGCCGGACGGTTTGCTTCAGAGGCTTGAGATTCCTGAGTGGAAATGGGAGCGTATCACCATGGACTTCATAGTTGGGCTCCCACGGACTTTGAATAAATTTGATGCTATTTGGGTGATTGTGGACCGGTTGACTAAGTCCGCAAATTTCATTCCAGTTAGGACTACCTATTCTTTGGAGCGGTTGGCTGAGATCTATATCCACGAGACTGTTCGCCTTCACGGTGTGCCGGTGTCCATTATTTCAGATCAGGGCACACAGTTCACATCGCACATTTGGAGAGGAGTGCAAAGAGATTTAGGCATACAGGTTGAGTTGAGTATAACATTCCACCCCCCGATGGATGACAGTCCAAGCGCACTATTCAGATATTGGAGGATACGCTACGCACTTGTGTCATAGATTTCAGGGGGTTCTTGGGAAAGGCTTCTACCGCTTGTAGAGTTTGCCTACAATAACAGCTACTAATAGAGTATTTAGATGGCTCTGTATGAGGCCTTATATGGAGGCAGTGTCGGTATCCGGTTAGTTGGTTCGAGCAGGGTGAGGCTAGGCTATTGGGTACTGACTTGGTTCAGGATGCTTTGGAAAAGCTTAAGTTGATTCAGGATCGGCTTTGCATGGCACAGTCTAGACAAAAGAGTTATGCAGATCGGAAGGTTCGTGATGTTGCTTACATTATGGGAGAAAAGGTATTGCTTAGAGTTTTACCCATAAAGGGTGTTATGAAGTTCGGGAAGAAGGGCAAGTTGAGCCCTCGGTATATTGGCCCTTTTGAGGTGCTTGAGAGGATTGGAGAGGTGATTACAAGCTTTCATTGCCACCTAGTCTATCGAGTGTTCACCTAGTGTTTCATGTTTCCATGCTTCAAAAGTATTTCTGTGATCCGTCTCATGTTTTGAACTTTAGTACGGTTCATCTAGATGGGGATTTTACTTATGATGCGGAGCCGATGGCCATTTGGATCGGCAGGTTCGGAAGTTGAGGTCAAAGAATATAGCTTCAGTGAAAGTACAGTGGAGAGGTCAGCCAGTCGAGGAGGCTACTTGGGAGACCGAGCGGGAGATGCGGAGCAACTACCCACACCTATTTGATACTCCTGGTATGATTTGAGACCCGTTCAAGGACGAATATTTGTTTAAGAGGAGGAGAATATAACAACCCGACCAGTCATTTTGAGGATTGTAGCCCCGTTCCCCTATTTATCGCTTATTTTTATGTTCGTTTGTTGTTATGTGACTTGCCGGGGTGGTTGGTTTGGTTCCGGGATGTTTCGGAATAAACTGAGACACTAAGTCCCAAGGTTGGAAGAGTTGACCAGATGTTGACTTATATGTAAATAAATCCAGAATAGAGTTTTGATGGTACCGATAGCTCCGCATGGTGATTTTGGACTTAGGAGTGTGTTTGGATATTGATTGGAGGTCCATAGTTGATTTTGGCTTGAATTGGCGAAAGTTGGAAAAGTTGAAGTTTGGAGAGTTAAGAAGTTTGACCGATAGTTAAAAATTGTTGTTACCGGGCTCAGATTTTGGTTTCGGAAGTTGTAATAGGCCCGTTGTATCTTTTATGACTTGTGTGCAAAATTTAAGGTCAATCGGAGTTTGTTTGATAGGTTTCGGCATCGATTGTAGAAGTTGGAATTCCATTAGTTTTATTAGGCTTGAATTGGGGTGCGATTCATGCTTTTGATGTTGTTTGATGTGATTTGAGGCCTCGACTAAGTTCGTATCGTGTCTTAGGACTTGTTGGTATGTTTGGATGGTGTTCTGGGGGCCTCGGGTGTGATTCTGGTCAAGTTCGGCGTCATTTTGGACTTGGTTGGACTGCTGATTTCTGTATCTAGTTTCCTCCTTCGCGATCGCGATTAAAGGGGCGCGACTGCGAAGAGTTATTGTTGGAAAGATGGAATTTATTCATCGCGTTCGCGTTACTAGGCATGTATTCGCGAATCTTTGAGGTCTCAGGTCATCGCGGTCGCGAGATGATTCACGCGTTCGCATAGAGGAGTGGTTTGCTGAAGTGTCAGGCTTTAAGCCTATACGATTGCGTAAGTTTGCCCTTGTTCGCGAAGGTTCAGGTCGAGTAAGCATCACATTCACGACTTTGGTTTCATGTTCACGTAGGCCATTTTGGAGGGTAGTGATTTTTGTTCTTCGCGATCGCTAGGGGCTTTCCGCGATCACGAAGAGGAACCTCTGGGCAACAAATATTTAATTTCAAAATCGAGGGTTTGGACCCATTTTTCATATTTTGAGCTAGAGACCTCAATTTTGGGTGATTCTTGAAGGTATTTTCAAGGATTTGATTGGGGTAAGTGATTCTAACTCGGATTTGGTTAATATGAATCTATTATTATTTTACCATTTAATTAGTGTTTTGGGTTGGAAAAATTGGGGAAAATGGTAGAAACTTCATAAACTATATTTTGAGGATTTGAAAGGCGATTTGATGTCGGAATTGGATGATTTTTGTATGATTGGACTCGTTATTGAATGGATGTTCGGATTTTGTAAATTTTGTCGAATTCGGAGACATGAGCTCGGGGTTGACTTTTTGGATTGACTTTTTGATTTTGGTTAAAGAACTGTATTAATGTATGGAATCAATTCCTATAGCTTGTATTGATTGCATTAAGTTATTTTTGGCTAGATTCGAGTCGTTCGGAGGACGATTCACGAGACAAGGGCTTGTTGGAGTAGGGATTTGCGCAGTTTGAGGTAGGTAACACTTCTAAACTTGGTACCGAGGGTGTGAATCTCTCAACTACGTGTTATGTAGTTGGTGTTGAGGTAACACACATACTAGGTGACGGGCGTGTGAGCGTGCATTGTTGTAATTGTGTTTCGGTTGATTCCATGGTACTGTGTAGTTATTAAATCTTGCTGTTATTCATGTAATCTCCACGTGTTAGAGAAATTGAGTTGTGATCCATTTTGAAAATCATGTTTAGGCTCTATGTTGTTTACTGTTGGGACCCACCGAGGTCATTTCTATTGTTGAGTTATTTGCTTAAATTGCAATTAGGTACTCAGTCATATTCATCATTTGCATATCATATCTCAGTCTCTGTTATCATTTATTGTTACATCATGTATCATTGTTTGGGATGATTGGCATGAGATTTGTGAGCCCAAGAGACTCGAGAGATTGATGACTGAGTTGAGGCCGAGGGCCTGATTGTGAGTGAATATTTATGGGATCGGGCTGCACGTCGCAGTAGGCTTTATTAATTTCTGATGGTATCGGGCTGCCCGCCGCAGCATGCCATGTTGGCTTATATTAGTGCTTGGGCAGGATCCGCCCCTCCAGAGTCTGACATACCATCAGTGACCGTAGGTACCGTTGAGTGCTGAGTGCGAGTGCTGAGCGATTAAGAGTGCTAAGCGATTGAGCGTGTTGAGTACTCTGAGAGTGTGAGTATATGAGTTTATCACTGTTTTTCATTACAGGTGACATGCATATTTGGCATGTAGACATATAGATGTAATATTCCTCACGTTAGCTATAGTTGGCATATTTTATCAGTATTGAGCTTAAACTGTTGAACTTGAAAGCATGTCTACATTTTTGTACTGTGTACAAACTGATTATGAGACTTCTCTGAGTTATTATTGTTATTTCCCTATTATACCTATACTGTTATTATCTGGATTTGGACTGTACTTTTCTGAGTTCGTCACTGCTTTCAGTCCAAGGTTAGTCCTATTACTTATTGAGTACACTAGGTCGGTTGTACTCATACTACACTCTGCACCTTGCGTGCAGATGTTAATTGCTGAATTGGGTCGTGCCATGTAACGACCCAGCCAGTCATTT
Source organism: Nicotiana tabacum (assembly GCF_000715075.1). Lineage (NCBI taxonomy): Eukaryota > Viridiplantae > Streptophyta > Magnoliopsida > Solanales > Solanaceae > Nicotiana > Nicotiana tabacum. The sequence continues at coordinate 29,746,878 of NC_134098.1, forward strand.
TGAGTATTTTGCCCCGATCCCCTATTTATTGCCTCCTCTATGTTGTATTATGGTTACGTAACTTGCCGGGGGTGTTTGGTTTTGGTTTCGGGTGAGTTTCGGAGCGAAGTGGGACATATAGTCTCTAAGTTGGAGCATTAAGTTTAAAGAGTTGACCGTAGTTTGAATTTTGTGTAGATGACTCTGGAATGGAGTTTTGATGGTTCCAATAGCTCAGTGTGGTGATTTTAGACTTAGGAGTGTGTTCAGATGTTGATTTGGAGGTCCGTAGGTCATTTCGGCATGACATGGAGTTGACTTTATTGATATCGGGGTCGGATCCCGATTCCGGAAGTTGGAACATGTCCGTCATTCATTTATAACTTGTGTGCAAAGTTTGAAGTCAATCGAAGTTGTTTTGGTATGAATAGACATTAGTTTTGGAATTCGGAAGTTCATAGTTTCATAGGCTTGAATTGGGTTGCGATTCGTAGAATTGATGTTGTTTGATGTGATTTTGGGCCTCGGGTAGGTCTGTTAGGTTTTTTGGAACTTGTTGATATATTCAGACGGGGTCCCCCGGGGGAGGGGGGAGGTGAAACAGATTGAATCTGGAACAATTTGGGACTTGTGCAATTGCTAAACCACTGCTGTTCTGGTGTCATTGCACCCGCGGAGGGTATGGCCGCAGGTGCGGACACGTAAAATCAAGGAGCTGATTGCAGAGCAAAGTTGGCTTTGCCCAGCTAGGATCACATGTGCGGAGGAGTTATCGCAGATGCGGACGGGACGAGCTTGGTCTATTGTCGCAGAAGCAGGCCTTGTCCGTAGAAGCGGATGCGCATGTGCGCGTTTGGTCCGCATAAGCGGAAAGTCATGGCCTAAGTGGAACCGCACATGCGATATTTTTTTCCGCAGGTGCGCATTTAATTAGTGATTTGAGTTGGAAATTTGAGAAAAAATTGTGAAAACTTCCTAGACTAAATTTTGGGGTTTTGAAAGGCGATTTAAGGTCGAATTTGGGTAATTCTTATATGGTTGGAGTCGATATCGAATGGGTGTTCGGATTTTGTAATTTTGGTCGGGTTCTGAGACGTAGGCTGTCACGCCCCAAGTCTGGGAAGGCGTGGAAGGAACTCGATTCCATACTCGGCCCAAGTGTACCACTCTATAACTGTAAACTGTGGAGGAGTATCCCCCAACTTAGGCCGACGAGGCCTACCTGAAAGCTGACAATACCAATCAAGGCCGATGAGGCCATATTCTGAATCATCTGAAAATAATGTATCTCTCATCTTAATTAGGGTAAACATACCCTAAAGTTGATATATATAACTGTTCAGGCCGACTAAGCCGCCATGAACATCTACTGATATACAAAATATACAAGACTCGTCTACAAGCCTCTAGAGATAACTGAACTGTATCATGGTCTACAAGCCTTTAGAGGTAACTGCTCTGCCGTAGTAGGCTCGCTCATAGGCGCTCGGCCATACTAGGCTCTATATCTCGGCTATTCTGGGCTCGCTCATAGGTACTCGGCCATAGTAGTCTCGGTATATAACTTTGCATCTGATCACAGGTTGCCCAATAGGGGCCTGCCCATCGATTATAGCTCGATGGTGGTGAAAATACTGTAGTACTGCCCTATAGGGGCTTGCCCATAAATTATAGCTCGATGGTGGTGAAAATACTGTAATACTGCATATATATCTATATATAGACCCTCTGCTCTCTTGATTGGAAGAAGATAATACTTAATTGTATATGAAGTTTCGATAATGGAGAATAGTGTAACTTATGAGACTAGGATAACATACATAAATTCAGGAGTATGAACGTTTCTTTATGTCTCGTTATCAAACACTTGTATTGACGAGATCATGCCAAAATTAAGGAAGGGTTTAGCCTTAATATACCTTAACCCCGTTGAGTCCTTAATACCTATCAAGCAATTCTGAAAACAACTCAACTCAATCTACCATAACATAAGGAGATTCAAAATCAGTGCTGAGTAAAGGCTAAGTCCACAACTTAAGCTATTAACTTGTTTATGTAAATTTGGGCAGCATCTCCCCTGTAACAAGGGCCTCCTCCAATACCATATACCAACAACAACAACTAGAGCAATATAATAAGAACAACATCAACAATAGGGTACAAAATATTTTATTAACAAGTCATCAACATATCACGACGAGCGGCAAGCTCGGATTGAATCCCTTTGGCACCCTTCAACACCATTATCATTATTATTGAACTTAGTAATAAATCTAGTATAATAACCAATACCTTTTAAAGTATTTCCAACCTTCTACTCAATTTCAAAGTTACCCGAAATAACCCAACACAAGATAATACCACTATGGACACCTTCCAAGTGCTTTATAGCCATTTCCTTTTCTAGTTACCAATTTACTCAACAAGCTTGACATGTAAACCAACATAATCATACAAACAATGTCATAGCCAACTTATTTTCCCATAATTTCCAGCCACTTAAAGTTCGTAAGAGCAACTTTCAAATCAATCCATCAAGAACAACAACATCTCAAGCTAATCCAAGTATTATTTTGTAGTTTATCATTCTAACAACTTAACCAATATACAAGAAATCTTAAGAAAAATTAGTAGACTATTATACTCACCTTATCCAGTAGCAACAACTAGAAATTTATCCAAACACAACCCATAACTATCCTCAATGACAACACAACCTCGAAGAGGTGTTGTTCTTCACTAGAACTAACTTTTGATGGTATAATCACTTCAAACCCTTTTGGTATATGTTTGGGAGGGTCAGGAGGAGTGTACTGACGAGGTTGGGTCAACAAATGAGAAATAAAGGTCATCCAAATCATTTTTAAAGTGAAGTAGGTCGACCACCGCTTAAGTGGGTCCCATTGGGAGCTACTTGCGGAGTCTCGCGAAACGCGAATATCTCTCTACTCAAATGTCGTATTGACAAACGGTTTAATTAGTTAGAAACTAGACTCATAGATATTCAATTTTGTAGGTAGATAACCCCGTAATTCCAAGTAAATTGGGAGAAAAGCTCAGCTACATTTGACCTAAGTTTCAACACATTTATGAATGTAACTAGTGATGACCTTTGCCAACTTTTGTTCCACAACTAGCTTGACTTCAAAACATAACATAAGGCTATCATACGACTAAAATAACTCATAAAATAACCTCTTTATAATGTTAAGCACCCTAGTTTCACCCCAAAAGTAAATGTTATAACATTCCCAACTTGTCGACTTTCGACGAAACTTATTTTCTTCAATTCATTTAGCTTCTAAGCCTTCCAACCCTCTTGGTACTTGGCATTCGTGATCTTAAATATTTGTAACCTATACGGTAACATGATTAACTTACTTTATAAACATTTCAAAGTGATCTCATTTCTGAGCTTACATCAATTGACTTACGACATACTCTTACGTACGAAAACATTGGGTGTAATACAAGCCCGAGTTGACTTTTTGAATTGACTTTTTATTTCTTTATAAATATCATAACTTTTTTTGATTCAAAATAGTTTCCTATAGTTTATATTTATGGTATGAATTTGTTTTGTCTAGATTCGAGCCCTTCGGAGTTGGATAATTGAGGGAAAGGCCTATTAGTGGATTGAGTTAGCGTGTTTTGAGGTAAGTGTCTTGCCTAATTTTGTGTGGGGGAATTGGCCCATAGTATTGCTGTTGTTTTGTGACAATTGTGATGTGTGGAAGCCGTGTGCGTAAGGTGACAAGTGTGCACATGAGCTAAATGTGGAAGTTTACCGATTTTAGCTATGTAGATTTCTTTCATGCCTTAATTGAGTTATCGTAACATGTTGTATTCATCTTCATTTGTCCATTTTCACATGTTCTACTTGTCTTATCTCTTACTTGTTAATTTCTCTACATGTTTAGTTGAAGTTCTTGTTTTCTTTACATATTCATGAATTAACCGTTGACCTCTTTAGTTGAAGTTGCTATTCTTGGAATATCTTGTTGTTGAAATTAGTATTGATGTTATAAAGGCCATGATTCACATTGAGGCAAGTGTTAAGTTGTGAAATACTATTCTTGTTGAGTTATTCACTATCGGTTATTATTGTTGAGACTCTTGTGTACGTTGTGGTTGAGCCACATGCTATTTATTGTGAAAACATCGTTGTTGTTGGTTTCTTTGGCAAGTTGTGATATTGGACACTTGAGGTGCAATTTGTGATACGTTGTGATATTTATACGCATGCGGTGGTATAAGGTTTTGTGGTTGAAACGCATATGGTGAGATAAGGTGGGCTTGATACACGTGGCTAGTAGGGAGCTACTAGAAGCCACGCGGTATGATAAGGTGGGCTAAAACGTGGGATGCTATTTCGAGAAAAATGATTTTCAAAATTAAATGCAAGGCTCCCGCGGTGATATAAGAAAATATTGTGAATTATTTTTGTGATTTGAGACTACGAGGTGGTACCTCAGTAGTGGATCTTCTTGACACTTCTCTATTACTTCACTTGTGTTTGGTTGTTTCATTTTCTTGCCATCACATTCCTTATTTTCTTCCGTAATGCATTAAATGCTTTAGTTATGTGTAGCAAACTTTGGTATATTGCTTACTTGTTTCATTTCCATTGTCATTATCATTACACTGTTAAATTACTCGTTATGTCTCTTATTTATTCCAGTAGGGCCTTGACTTGACCTTGTCACTACACTACCGAGGTTAGGCTCGGCACTTACTAGGTACCATTGTGGTGTACTCATTTTACGCATCTGCACATCTTTTTGTGCAGATCCAGGTACCTCCTACCAGTCCAGGCTCTAGCGAGAGCTTAGTTTCGGAGACTTCAAGGTATACCTGCCGGCATCCGTAGGTCGCGGAATCCCCCTCTGCCTAGATTATTTTATTCCCTTTTCCTTTATTAGACACTGATATATAGAGATATTCGGTTTCACTTCATAGAACCCGTGACTTGTATTCGTCGGGTTTTGGGAGTTGTATATGCTGAGTTGCATAGTTTATTTTATATAGTTGCTGAGTTTTGAGACTTTAATTATTATTTCAGTTATTCTACATGAATGTTAGGCTTGACTAGTCTTAGAGACTTTATGCTATCACGACATCCTATAGAGGGAAATTGGGGTCGTGACAAGTTGGTATCAGAGCTCTAGGTTCATAGGTGTTACGAGTCACAAGCAGGTTTAGTAGAGTCTCGCGGATAAGTACAGAGACGTCTGTACTTATCTTCTGGAGGCTATGGAACTGTTAGGAAAAATTTCACTTCTTTGATTCCTTATCATGCGAGTTTGTTAACTTTGAACAATTCTAAATCTCTGTCTTTCTATTCTTTCACAGATGATGAGGACACATACAGCTGGATCGGATGATAAGATACCCGCGCCCCTTGCTAGAGCCGAGAGAGTTCTGGGCCAGGGCAGAGGCTGAGGACGGGCACATGGTGTAGATAGAACATCGGCCCTGCTGCTACAGAGGAGCCACCAGTAGCTCCAATTGGAGGGCAGACACCTTAGCCGCCTATTACTTCCCTTGCACTCTAGGAGACCCTCGCTTAGTTTTTGAGCATGTTTGGCACTCTGCCTCAGGCAAGGTTGATTCCACTTGTGCCTGCGACATCTCATGCCGAGGAAAGAGCACAGACTCCCACAGCCCGTACCTTGGAGTAGGGGGTCCAGGTTGACCACCCCAGAGGTCATACTAGTGTTACCGGTCGTCCTAGTTCAGTCCGAGGTTAGGGCAGAAACTTCTAAGGAGGAGCAACTCAGGCTTGAGAGGTACAAGAAGTACCACCCTCCTACTTTTAGCGATTTAGCTTTAGAGGATGCACATGGTTTTCTTGAGGAATGCCACTGTATCCTCCGTACTATGGGTATTGTGGAGTCGAGTGGGGTTGCTTTCAGTACGTTCCAGCTTAGGGGAGCAGCTTATCAGTGGTGGCGAGCGTATGAGTTGGTTAGCCCGGCAGAGGCAACTTCGCTCATCTGGGCTCAGTTCTCAGAGATGTTCATGGGGGAGTTTGTTCCCTAGAGTCTTAGGGATGCATGTCACGCAGAGTTTGAGCAGTTGCGCCAGGGTGCTATGACCATATCGGGGTATGCATTTTGGTTTAGCTAGTTATCCAGACATGCACCTGCATTAGTTTCCACTTTCAGAGAGCGAGTTTGTCGATTTATCAAGGGGCTCAACCCTGGTATTATATTCAGCATGGCTCGAGAGTTGGAGACTAACATCCCATACTAGCAGGTTATGGAGATCGCTCAGGGATTGGAGGGCATGTGGGACCGGGAGATAGAGTAGAGGGAGGCCAAGAGGCCTCGAGATTCTGGCACATAGTGGTGCCCATGCCCCAATTGCATCCCGTCATGATAGAGGCTATGTGAGCCATCCTTTTCATTCAGCACTTTCAGCTTTCAGCGGTATTCTGGCTACTCCCAGGCCTCAGGTTGCCCATTATGCACAGCCACTGTCTAGTACACCTCCTGCACTAGGTGCTTTCAGTGTCCAGTCCAGCCGACTAGGCCCGAGCCAGTTCCAGCAGCCACGTCCTTTGTAAGCTTGTTTTTAGTGTGATGACACTCGTCATATGGTGAGGAACTGCCCCAGACTCAGGAGGGGTGCACCTCCATAGACTACTCAGGCCCCAAATATTCTGTAGGGGCCCCAAACTTCACAAGCCGTGGTTACTGCACCAGTTTCCACTCTACTTGCTCAACCAGTTAGAGGTGGAGGTAGGGCAGGTAGAGATCGCCCTAGAGGGGGAGGCTAGGCCAGATGTTATGCTCTTTCTACTAGGACGGAGGCGGTTGCATCTGACTCAGTTATCACAGGTATTGTTCCGGTTTGTCGTAGAGATGCATCAGTCTTATTTGATCCAGGCACCACTTATTCCTTTGTATCATCTTACGTTTCTCTATATTTGGGTATATCTCATGATTCCTTGAGTTCTCCTGTCTATGTGTCCATGCCAGTGGGAGATTCTATTGTTGTTGACCGTGTGTATCGACCGTGTTTAGTTGTTCTTGGTGGTTTTGAGTCAAGAGTTGACCTACTGTTGCTCAGTATGGTAGATTTTGATGTTATTTTGGGCATGGACTGGTTGTTTCCCTATCATGCTATTCTTGATTGTCACGCCAAGACGGTGACATTGGCTATGCCAGGTTTCCCGCGGTTGGAGTGGAGGGGTACTTTAGATTATGTTCCTAGCAGGGTGGTATCTTTCCTAAAGGCACAACTGATGGTTGGGAAAGGGTGTGAGGTATATCTAGCCTTTGTGAGAGATGTCAGTGTTGATACTCCTACTGTTGAGTCAGTTCCGGTAGTGAGGGATTATCCAGATGTATTTTCAGCGGATCTTCTGGGCATGCCGCCCGATAGGGATATCAATTTTGGTATTGATTTGTTACCGGGCACTCACCCCTTTTCTATTCCACCATATCATATGGCCCAAGTAGAATTGAAAGAGTTAAAGGAACAGTTGCAAGAGTTGCTTGATAAGGGCTTCATTTGGCCCAGTGTGTCACCTTGAGGTGCTCCGGTCCTGTTTGTAAAGAAGAAGGATGGTTGTATGTGGATGTATGTTGATTATCGCCAGTTCAACAAGGTTACATTGAAGAATAGGTATCCATTGCCACTAATTGATGACTTATTTGATTAGCTACAGGGTGCTAGAGTGTTCTTAAAGATAGATTTGCAGTCAGGCTATCATCACTTGACGATTTAGGAGCCGGATATTCCGAAGACTGACTTCAGGACTCGGTATGGTCATTATGAGTTCCTTGTGATGTCATTTGGGCTGACCAACACCCCGGCAGCATTCATGCACTTGATGGACAATGTATTCCAGCCCTATCTTGACTCATTCGTCATTATGTTTATTGACGACATCTTGGTGTACTCCCAGAGCCGGGAGGATCATGAGCAGCACTTGAGGACCATGCTTCAGACCTTGAGAGAAAAGATGTTGTATGCAAAAATTTCAAAGTGTGAATTCTGGTTTGATTCGGTGGCATTTCGGGTCACATAGTGTGAGTGAGGGGATCAAGGTAGATACGAAGAAGATCGAAGCAGTGTAGAGTTGGCCTAGACCGTCTTCAGCTACTGAGTTCCAGAGTTTTCTTGGCTTGGCAAGGTATTACCGCCGATTCTTAGAGGGTTTCTCATCTATTGCTACTCCTATGACCAGATTGACCCAGAAGGGTGCTCCGTTTAGGTGGACCGAGGAGTGTGAGGAGAGCTTTCAAAAGCTCAAGACTGCTTTGACTACAACCCCAGTATAGTGTTGCCTATGGGTTTGGAGTCTTACATTGTGTACTATGATACGTCGTGTGTTGGCCTCAGTGCGATGTTGATGCAAGACAGTAGGGTGATTGCCTATCCATCTAGACAACTGAAGGTGCATGAGAAGAATTATCCTATCAATGACCTTGAGTTAGCAGCTATTGTTCATGCCTTGAAGATTTGGCGGCATTATTTGTACGGTGTCCTTTGTGAGGTCTATACCGACCACCGAAGTCTACAACATCTGTTCAAACAGAAGGATCTTAACTTGTGTCAGTGGAGATGGTTAGAGTTTCTTAAGGACTATGATATCACCTTTATGTATCATCCCGGGAAGGCCAATGTGGTGGCCGATGCCTTAAGTCGAAAGGCAGAGAGCTTGGGCAGTTTAGCATATCTACCGGCATCGGAGGGTCCATTAGCATTGGATATTCAGGCCTTAGCCAACTAGTTTGTTAGATTGGATGTTTTGGAGCCGATTCGAGTTTTGGCATGTGTGGTTTCTCGGTCTTCTCTAAACGATCATATCAGAGAGTGTCAGTATGACGAGCCCTATCTGCTTGTCCTCAAGGACACGGTTTGGCACGGTGGTTCCAAGGAGGTCACTATTGGGGATGACGATATGTTACGGATGCAGGATAGACTATGTGTGCCCAATGTAGATGGTTTACGTGAGTTGATTCTTCAAGAGGCCCACAGTTCGCGGTACTCCATTCTTCCGGGTGCCGCCAAGATGTATGAGGACTTGAGGCAGCACTATTGGTGGAGGAGAATGAAGAAGGACATAGTGGAGTATGTACCATGGTGCCTAAATTTCCAGCAGGTGAAGTATGAGCATTAGTGGCCAGGTGGATTGCTTCAGAGGCTAGAGATTCCAGAGTGGAAATAGGAGTGAGTTACTATGGATTTTATTGTTGGGCTCCCACGGACTCAGAAGAAGTTCGATGCAGTATGGATGATTGTGGATAGGTTGACCAAGTCGGCTCATTTCATCCCAGTGGTGACTACTTATTTTTCAGAGCAGTGGTGTGCCAGTATGCATCATCTCTGACAAAGGTATGCAGTTTACATCACAGTTCTGGAGGGCCGTACAATGTAAGTTAGGCACACGGGTGGAGTTGAGTACAACATTTAACCCTCAGACGGACAAGCAGTCCGAGTGCACTATTCAGATATTGGAGGATGTGCTCTGTGCATATGTGATGGAGTTTGGGGGTTCTCGGGATCAGTTCTTGGTGCTTATAGAGTTTTCCTACAACAATAGTTACTAGTCAAGCATTCAGATGGCTATGTATGAGGACTTGTATGGGAGGAGGTGTCGATCTCCGATGGGTTGGTTTGAGCTGGGTGGGGCTAGGCTAGGCTATTGGGTACAGACTTGGTTCAGGATGCTTTGGAAAAAGGTTAACTTGATTCAAGATCGACTTCACACAGCCCAATCTAGACAGAAGAGTTATGCAGATTGGAAGGTTCGCAACGATGTATTCATGGTTGAGGTTCGGGAAAAAGGGCAAGTTGAGCCCTAGGTATATCAGACCTTTTGAGATTCTTGAGAGGATTGGAGAGGTGGCCTACAAGCTTGTACTGCCACCTAGTCTAGTTGCAGTTCATCTAGTATTCCATGTTTCTATGCTCCGGAATTATCACAATGATTTGTCTCATGTGTTAGACTTTAGTTCAGTCCAGTTGGACAATGATTTGTCTTATGTTGAGGAGCAGGTGTAGATTTTGGACAAGCAGGTCTGAAAGTTGAGGTTGAAGAACATCGCTTTAGTGAAGGTTCAGTGGAGGGGTCAACCAGTCGAGGAGGCGAATTGGGAGACTGAGCATGATATGCGTATCCGTTATTCGCATCTTTTCACCACTTCAGGTATGTCTTCATACTTGTTGGAGGACGAATGTTTGTTTTAAAAGGGAGAGGATGTAATGACTCGATCGGGCATTTTGAGTATTTTATCCCCGATCCCATATTTATTTCCTCCTCTATGTTGTATTATGGTTACGTGACTTACCGGGGGTGTTTGGTTTTGGTTTCGGGTGAGTTTCGGAGTGAAATGGGACATATAGTCCCTAAGTTGGAGCTTTAAGTTAAAAGAGTTGACCATAGTTTGACTTTTGCGTAGACAACCCAAGAATGGAGTTTTGATGGTTTCAATAGCTCCGTGTGGTGATTTTAGACTTTGGAGCGTGTCCAAATGTTTATTTGGAGGTCCGTAGGTCATTTCGGCGTAAATTGGCGAAAGTTAAAAAGTTTAAGGTTTGGAAGATTGAAAAGTTTGACTTGGAGTTGACTTTATTGATATCGGGGTCGGATCCTGTTTCTAAAAGTTGGAATAGGTCTATCATGTCATTTATGACTAGTGTGCAAAGTTTTAAGTCAATCGGAGTTGTTTTTGTATGAATCGACATTAGTTTTGGAATTCGAAAGTTCATAGTTTCATAGGCTTGAGTTGGGTTGCGATTCGTAAAATCGATGTTGTTTGATGTGATTTTTGGCCTCGAGTAGGTAGGTGTTTTGGAACTTGTTGGTATATTCGGACGGGGTCCCGGGGCCCCCGGATGTGAAATGGATTGAATCCGGAACAATTTTGGACCTGTTGGAATGTGTCCCGGTTGTTATCTCTGTGTTGAGCTGTATTTCTTTCCGTGGCTTTGTGGACAAGAAAAAGCGAGGAGCATATCGCAGAAGCGAAGCTGGATTTGCCCATCTAAGATCGCAGGTGCGAGGAGTTATCCGCATCTGCGAGTCCGCAGGTGCGGAGAAGTGGTCACGGAGCGAACAGGGCGAGCTTGTTCTATTATCGCAGAAGCGGGCCTTGTTCGCAGAAGCGGGCCTTGTCCACAGAAGCGGATGCGCAGATGCGCGTTTGGTCTGTAGAAGTGGAAAGTCATGGCCTAAGTGGAAACCACACATGCAATAGTTTTTTCTGCAGGTGCGGCGTCACAGATGCAACTAAAGGCCCACAAAAGCGAAATCGTTGGGCAGAAAAGGCATACTATCGAGGGTTTGATTTCATAATCCATTTTTGGACCTAGAGAGCTCGGTTTGTGGAGATATTTCGGGAGATTTTCAAGGAAAACGTTGGGGGTAAGAAATCTTAACTTGATTTCGGCTGAATTACACGAATCTATTATTAATTTCATCGTTTAATTAGTCATTTGAGTTGGAAATTTGAGGAAAAATTGTGAAAACTTCCTAGACTAAATTTTGGGGTTTTGAAAAGTGATTTAAGGTCGAATTTGAGTAATTCTTGTTTGGTTGGACTCGTTATCGAATAGGTATTCGGATTTTGATATTTTGGTCGCGATCCATGACGTGGGCCCGGGTTGCCTTTTTGAGTTGACTTTTTATTTCTTTGCAAAGATCGTAATTTTATGATTCGAAATAGTTTTGTATAGTTTATATTTATGGTATGAAGTTGTTTTGGCTTGATTCAAGCCGTTCAAAGTTGGATAATCAAGGGAAAGACCTACTAGTGGATTGAGTTAGCGTGTTTTGAGGTAAGTGTCTTGCCTAAATATGTGTGGGGGAATTACCCCTTAGGATTTGTGTTGTTTTGTGGTAATTGTGATGTGTGGAAGCCGTGTGCGCAAGGTGACTATTGTGCACACCGGCTAAATGTGGGCGTTTACCGGTTTTAACTATGTAGATTCCTTTCATGCCTTAACTGAGTTATCTTAACATGTTGTATTCATCATCATTAGTCTATTTTCACATGTTCTACTTGTTTTATCTCCTATTTGTTAATTGCTCTATATGTTTAGTTGAAGTTCTTGATTCCTTTATTCCATATTCATGATTTAACCGTTGAACTCTTTGCTTGAAGTTGCTATTCTTGGAATATCTTGTTGAAATTGGCATTGAGTTATAAAGGCCGTGATTCACATTGAGGCAAGTGTTAAGTTGTGAAATACTATTCTTGTTGAGTTATTCACTACCGATTATTACTGTTGAGACTCTTGTGTACGTTGTGGTTGAGCCATGGGCTATTTACTGTGAAAACATCGTTGTTGTTGGTTCTTTTTTTTTAAACCCCTCCCAAATTAGGAGGATCTATAGTGTTTCCATACATCCCCTCCAGCGTGACTCGAACCCAGGACCTAACGGTCGTTGTTGTTGGTTTATTTGGCAAGTTGTGATATTGGGCACTTGAGGTGCGATTTGTGATACGTTGTGATATTGATACACATGTGGTGGTATAAGGTTTTGGGGTTGAAACGGATGCGGTGGTATAACGTGGGATTGATACGCGTGGCTAGTAGGGGAACTACTAGAAGCCACGCGGTGTGATAAGGTGGGCTAAAACGCGGGAAGCTATTTCGGGAAAAATAATTTTCAAAACAAAATGCAAGGCTCCCGCGGTGATATAAGAAAAGATTGTGAATTGTTTTTGTGATTTGAGACTAAGATGCGGTACCTAGGTAGTGGCTGTTGTTGATACTTCTCTATTACTTCACTTATGTTTGGTTGTTTCATTTTCTTGGCATCACATTCATTATTTTATCCCATAATGCATTAATTGCTTTAATTCTATGTAGTAAACTTTGGTATATTCCTTACTTGTTTCATTTCTATTGACATTATCATTTCACTATTAAATTACTCGTTCTGTCTCTTATTTATTCGAGTATGGCCTTGACCTAACCTTTTCACTACACTACCGAGGTTAGGCTCGGCACTTACTAGGTACCATTGTGGTGTACTCATTCTACGCTTCTGCACATCTTTTTGGGCAGATCCAGGTACCTCTTACTAGTCTAGGAACTAGTGAGAGCTCCGTTTCGAAGACTTCAAGGTATACCTACCGGAGTCCGCAGGCCTCAGAGTCCTCCTCTACCTAGATTATTTTATTTCCTTATCCTTTATTAGACACTGATGTATAGAGATATTCGGTTTCACTTGATAGAGCTTTTGAGTCTAGGATTGGGAGTTGTATATGCTGAGTTGCAGATTTTATTTTATATAGTTGCTGAGTTTTGAGACTTTAATTATTATTTTAGTTATTCTGCATGAATGTTAGGCTTACTTAGTCTTAGAGACTATGTTCTATCACGACATCTTATGGAGGGAAATTGGGGTCGTGACATGACATGAGTTGTCCGTGTGGATCCAAATATTGATTTTATTGGCACGTGAGTTGTTTGCACAGTTGATTTTATTAGCACGTGAGTTGTTCATGCAGCACATGAGTTGTTCGTGCAATGTGCGGATATGAATCCACCCCCCTAGGGTCACCCTCTCATGTTTCTTCTTGGATGTGTACACACGGTTATTGAGGAAAACTGATCAGTGATTTGGTACGGTTATGGAAAGTCTGAGGAAAAGATGGCCAGTGTTTTGATTTGGTTATTGCATTTCATCTTTACTTGTAATTTCCTTGGTTATTTACCTGATTTATTTGCCTATCTCCTTTATATGCTGGATTATTGACTGAGCAGAGTACATTAAGAGGTTATGTGCACCAAGGTGATTCTTGTTGAGATTTCTGATTTGCTCGTGTTACTGTATTATACTTGTTGAATTTATGAAATGTACAGGTTATAGCGAGTATCATTTATAATTCGTGCTTCTATTACCTCGCCGAGGTTAGTTATGATATTTGTTGAGTATATAGGGTTGGGTGTACTAATACTATACTCTGCACTTAATTGTGCAGATTCAAGTGTCAGACCCAGTCACCAGTAGCGGAGTTTTGCTTGCTGAGCTGTATGATAGACGAGGTAGAGCTGTATCTCGATCGCAGTCTAGGCGTCTTTTTCCATTTGTGCTGTTATCTTTATTTCCGGAAAGTATTGTTATTTAGCCTTGCAGACTTGTATTTATGTTTTAGAGCTCATGACTCCGTATTTACCAATTCTTGGGGATTTATCATGTATTGACGTTATTATGCTAAGCTGAGACATTGGACTTGCATCACTTTTTTCCTTTCAGTATCTATATTTCATTTTTGTTATGCCTGTCTTACCTAAAAAGAGAATTAGGCGCCATCACAGTTGAATGGTAGACTTGGGTCGTGACATTTGCTTGTTGATTCCATCATTCCAAGCGAGGCATCATATTTCGTTGATCCAAAAGTTCATAAAATTTTACAAACACAAGAAGAAGGTTGCTTAAAAAAGAGTCTATAATGGAGGGTTTGAGTTCATACTTTGTTCCAACTTTTTTCTTGTCCCCAAATGATGAATATTTTCAAGAATATGTAGGAACAAGAGATCTCAACACAAATTTCATCAATGGTTATGATCTATTTAAATATGAGAGCGTTGTTGCTGATGAATTCTCAAGAAGATATACTTCGATCTCCAAGTTTGATCCAAAGGTACTTGAATTTGATTCTTCTAAGGGTTTTCGTGGTACTAAATCGAATTTTTTCGGCATATCCCATAAGCACCACTTGAGGTAAGTGTCTTGCCTAAATATGTATGTGGGAATTACCCCTTAGGATTTGTGTTGTTTTGAGGTAATTGTGATGTGTGGAAGCCGTGTGCGCAAGGTGACTATTGTGCACACCGGCTAAATGTGGACGTTTACCGGTTTTAGCTATGTAGATTCCTTTCATGCCTTAACTGAGTTATCTTAACATGTTGTATTCATCATCATTAGTCTATTTTCACATATTCTACTTGTTTTATCTCTTATTTGTTAATTGCTCTATATGTTTAGTTGAAGTTCTTGTTTCCTTTATTCCATATTCATGATTTAACCGTTGAACACTTTGCTTGAAGTTGCTATTCATGGAATATCTTGTTGAAATTGGCATTGAGTTATAAAGGCCGTGATTCACATTGAGGCAAGTGTTAAGTTGTGAAATACTATTCTTGTTGAGTTATTCACTACCGATTATTACTGTTGAGACTCTTGTGTACGTTGTAGTTGAGCCATGGGCTATTTACTGTGAAAACATCGTTGTTGTTGGTTCTTTGTTTTTTAAAACCCCTCCCAAATTAGGAGGATCTATAGTGTTTCCATACTTCCCCTCCAGCGTGACTCGAACCCAGGACCTAACAGTCGTTGTTGTTTGTTTATTTGGCAAGTTGTGATATTGGGCACTTAAGGTGCGATTTGTGATATGTTGTGATATTGATACACATGTGGTGGTATAAGGTTTTGGGGTTGAAACACATGCGGTGAGATAAGGTGGGCTTGATACTCGTGGCTAGTAGGGAAACTACTAGAAGCCACGCGGTGTGATAAGGTGGGCTAAAATGCGGGATGCTATTTCGGGAAAAATAATTTTCAAAACAAAATGCAAGGCTCCCGCGGTGATATAAGAAAAGATTGTGAATTGTTTTTGTGATTTGAGACTAAGATGCAGTACCTAGGTAGTGGCTTTTATTGATACTTCTCTATTACTTCATTTATGTTTGGTTGTTTCATTTTCTTGGCATCACATTCATTATTTTATCCCATAATGCATTAATTGCTTTAATTCTATGTAGTAAACTTTGGTATATTCCTTACTTGTTTCATTTCCATTGACATTATCGTTGCACTGTTAAATTACTCGTTCTGTCTCTTATTTATTCCAGTATGGCCTTGACCTGACCTTTTCACTACACTACCGAGGTTAGGCTCGGCACTTACTAGGTACCATTGTGGTGTACTCATTCTACGCTTCTCCAGATCCAGGTACCTCTTACTAGTCTAGGAACTAGTGAGAGCTCAGTTTCGAAGACTTCAAGGTATACCTACCGGAGTCCGCAGGCCTCAGAGTCCTCCTCTACCTAGATTATTTTATTTCCTTATCCTTTATTAGACACTGATGTATAGAGATATTCGGTTTCACTTGATAGAGCTTTTGAGTCTAGGATTGGGAGTTGTATATGCTGAGTTGCAGATTTTATTTTATATAGTTGCTGAGTTTTGAGACTTTAATTATTATTTCAGTTATTCTGCATGAATGTTAGGCTTACTTAGTCTTAGAGACTAGGTTCTATCACGACATCCTACGGAGGGAAATTGGGGTCGTGACATGACATGAGTTGTTCGTGTGGATCCAAATATTGATTTTATTGGCACGTGAATTGTTTGCACAGTTAATTTTATTAGCACGTGAGTTGTTCGTGCAGCACATGAGTTGTTCGTGCAATGTGTGGATATGAATCCACCCCCTAGAGTCACCCTCTCATGTTTCTTCTTGATGGTGTACACACGGTTATTGAGGAAAACTGATCAGTGATTTGGTACGGTTATGGAAATTCTGAGGAAAAGATGGCCAGTGTTTTGATTTGGTTATTGCATTTCATCTTTACTTGTAATTTCCTTGGTTATTTACCTGATTTATTTGCATATCTCCTTTATATTCTAGATTATTGACTAAGCAGAGTACGTTAAGAGGTTATGTGCACCAAGGTGATTCTTGTTGAGATTTCTGATTTGCTCGTGTTACTGTATTATACTTGTTGAATTTATGAAATGTACAGGTTATAGCGAGTATCATTTATAATTCGTGCTTCTATTACCTCGCCGAGGTTAGTTATGATATTTGTTGAGTATATAGGGTTGGTTGTACTCATACTACACTCTGCACTTAATTGTGCAGATTCAAGTGTCGGACCCAGTCACCAGTAGCGGAGTTTTGCTTGCTGAGCTGTATGATAGACGAGGTAGAGCTGTATCTCGATTGCAGTCTAAGCGTCTCTTTCCATTTGTGCTGTTATCTTTATTTCCGGAAAGTATTGTTATTTAGCCTTGCAGACTTGTATTTCTGTTTTAGAGCTCATGACTCCGTATTTACCAATTCTTGGGGATTTATCATGTATTGACGTTATTATGCTAAGCTGAGACATTGGACTTGCATCACTTTTGTCCTTTCAGTATCTATATTTCATTTTTGTTATGCCTGGCTTACCTAAAAAGAGAATTAGGCACCATCACAGCTGAATGGTAGACTTGGGTCGTGACATTTGCTTGTTGATTCCATCATTCCAAGCGAGGCATCATATTTCTTTGATCCAAAAGTTCATAAAATTTTACAAACACAAGAAGAAGGTTGCTTAAGAAAGAGTCTATAATGGAGGGTTTGAGTTCATACTTTGTTCCAACTTTTTTCTTGTCCCTAAATGATGAATATTTTCAAGAATATGTAGGAACAAGAGATCTCAACACAAATTTCATCAATGGTTATGATCTATTTAAATATGAGAGCGTTGTTGCTGATGAATTCTCAAGAAGATATACTTCGATCTCCAAGTTTGATCCAAAGGTACTTGAATTTGATTCTTCTAAGGGTTTTCGTGGTACTAAATCAAATTTTTTTGGCATATCCCATAAGCACCACCTGAAGATCAAAAGAAAATAACTTATGGTTATGGATTTGTGTTTAAAAATCGAATTAGCAAATTCTTTGCAGAAATATTGGTATAAAGTTACTATTGAAAAAGTGGGATATAGTTCGGCCACATGCTAAGCTTTTGACAACACGATGAAGTTATTTGAAAAGTTAGAAAAATTCCACTTAGAGACCGGTGAGTTTGCATTCTATCAAATCAAGGAAGTTGAATTTTGTGCCAATTGTAGAGCTTTTAGACTCGAGGACGAGTCTTTCTCAATTAGGGAAGAATGATGAAAAGGAAGAATCTATGTTAAATTTTATTAATTTTGGCAAGATCGTATTTTACAGCTCAAGTCCAAACATATAGACTTACTTTCAAGAAGCGCAAGAAGTCCAAGTATCTCAAGATTGATCTCAAGAAGTTAAGATTCTTTCCTTCTCAAAATAGGATTTATTGTACTTTAGAAGAAAGGATTTTTTATATCCTTTTATTGGAAGATTTAAACTTTCTTTATTTTCTTTCTTTTAGGATAAGGATTTTCCTTTTAGTAGGATTCTAGTTTCTTTTTCTTGTAGAACAGGTATTTTACTTTCCTTGTCTTTATCTATTTTATTTTCTTATTATAATTGGAATTGTAGTCATCAAAGAAGAGACCCTAGGCCAATATAAAGTGTTCTCTTGCCTTATAGAACAGAATCACGTTTTGGAGGTTTGCCCTAATTTGCTATAGAGTATTTTTCTCTAATTTGTCTTATTTATCCTTGTTTTTTGTTTCAAACAAGGTGGTGACAGTAATTATCTTATTTTCAATTGCGTGTGGTATTTCTTTATCACATTAATTGATTCCAAGGGGTGACTTGGGGAACTTTTTAGTTCTTGATCATTCCAGAACACGTTTCTTGATCTAAATTCGTTTTTTTGTGTCATGACCCAAAAACTAGCTTATCGTGATGGCGCATATCGTAGTACTAGGAAAGCTTACATTTATGAAATAACTTCAACACTTCACAGAAAACGAATTTAAAATAGTTTAAACAATAAAACTTCTCATAAACGGATATAGAATCTAAAACACAATGCAGAAATTCCCAATATCGGGGTGTCACTAAGTACATGAGCCTCTAAATATCACAAGTCTGGAAAATACTGTCTAACATAGTCCGAAACTAATACAATAAGTGGGAAATGATAGAAAAGGAGAAACAAGGTCTGCGAAGCGCCGACAGCTACCTCGAAATCTCCAGAAGATCGAATGCACAGTAAAATCAACACCCTCCGTGTTCGGAAATACCTGGATCTGCACACGAAGTGCAGGGTGTAGCGTGTGTACAACCAATTCAGTGAGTAACAATACTAAATAAAGAACTGAAAGCAGTGATGAGCTTCACAGTCAAGGTTTAATTACAGTAATTTCACATAAGAAGGTAGGCATGCTTTCAAGTTCGACAATTAAGGCCAAAACAGTAAATTCATGCCAAGTTCAACTAAGACAGAAGATAATATCTTTCAGAAATTGCAAAACAGTGATATATGACAGCTGAAATGCAATAATTATGAAATCAATGCATCCTCTCAGAGCAACAATCATCCAATCCTCCCATTCACTCCAAACTCACAATCACTCTTTCCTCACATCCACTCATTCCTCTCAATCACTCAACACTCGGCACTCGCACTCAGTAGGTACCTGCGCTCACTGGGGGTGTGTACAGACTCCGGAGGGGCTCCTTCAACCCAAGCGCTATATCAAGCCAATCATGGCATAAATTAATGAAACATGCTGTGGCGTGCAGCCCGATCCCATAAATATCCTCACAATCAGGTCCTCGGCCTCACTCAGTCATCAACCTCTCCAGTCTCTCGGGCTCTAAAAAATCATGAAAATCAGCCGAAACAACAATGATATGTTATAACAACAAGGAATAATAGAGACTGAGATATGATATGCAAGTAAAATTGAGACTGAGTACAAATAGCAATTAATAGATAATTCAACATGTAACACGGCCTCTGTGGGTCCCAACAGTACTAACACATAGCCTAAATATGATTTCTCGTATGATATGCAGTCAAATTTTTATAACACATGGAGAGAATATAGCTAGCAACAAGTTGTTCAACTTCACAGTTTCATGGAATGGGCCAAGTCACAATTCCTGCGGTGCACGCGCACACGCCCGTCACATAGCATGTGTGTCACCTCCAAACCAATCACGAGACACATAATGTGGGGTTTCATACCCTCGAACCAGATTTAGAACTGATACTTACCTCAATCCAAGAAAATCTCTATTCCAACACACCTTTGCCTCGCAAATCGGCCTCCGAGTGCCTCGAATCTGGCCACAAACAATTCGATACAATAACCACGGGCTAAAGGAATCAATTCCATAAGAAAATACTAAGCTTTAAGTCAAAAGTCAAAAAGTCAACTCAAAAGCCGCCTCCCCCGGGCCCACATCTCGGAATCAGGTAAAAGTTACAAAATCCGAATACCCATTCGACCACGAGTCTACCCATACCAACATTACTCAAATCCAATATGAAAATCCCATTCAAAACCTCAAAAATCTAGCCTAAGAACTTTTCTTTATTTCCCCCAATTTTTCACCCCAAATCACAAATTAAATGATGGAATCAAAGGCATAATCATGAAAATTAACCAAAACTAGATAAGAATTACTTATCCCAAACACCCACATGAAAATCTCTCCAAAAATCGCCTTCTACCGAGCTCCCAATTCAATTTTGTGTTATGAACTCAAAACTCTCGTTTTTTAAACTTATAATCTGCCTAGTTAAGCCTTCATCGCGAACGCAACCTTCACCTCGCGTTCGCGTAGCACAATTAAATATGCTTCCCAACACCTCCTACACAAATGCGTTCTACACCTCGCGAACGTGATGCTTCACTGACCCCTTACTTCGCGAACGCGATCTCCCTTCCGCGAACACGTAGACCAATCGCGTGGGGTCCCAGCTACCTTCTCTCTTCTTCGCGAACGCGTCACCTTTCTCGCGTTCGCGATGCACCCACTGCCTAAACATTTGCGTACGCGATCCTCTCTTCGCGAACGCAAAGAACAAATCCTCATCAGCCTCCAGATATACTTCGCGAACGCGAGACCTTTCTCGCGAACACATTAGAGGAAACCAGTAACAACAAAAACCAGAAGTCTTTAGCCATAATGCCAAGTCCAAAATTGATCCGTTAACCATCCGAAACTCCCTCGAGGTCCTCGGGACCTCAGCCAAATATACCAACAAGTCCCAAAATATCGTACGAACTTAGTCGAACCCTCAAACCACCTCAAAAAATATCAAAAACACGAAATCGTACATAGATTCAAGCCTAATGAACTTTGAACTTCCAATTTCTACAAATGATGCTGAAACCTATCAAATCACGCCCGATTGACCCCAAAATTTGCACACAAGTCTCAAATGACACCACAAACCTACTCCAACTTCAGGAATTAGAATCCGACCCCAATATCAAAAAGATCACTCCCGATAAAACTTCCCAAAATTTTAACTTTCTCCATTTCAATCCTAATTCAACTACGAGCCTCCAAATCACAATCTGGACACGCTCCGAAGTCCGAAATAACCCAGCGGAGCTAACAAAATCATCAAAACTCCATTTCGGAGTCGTTTACACATAAGTCAACATCCGCTCAACCATTTCAACTTAAGCTTTCCATTATGAGACTAAGTATCTCAATTCATTCCAAAATCCTTCCAGACCCAAACCAACTAACTCGGTAAGTCATATAACAACTGTAAAGCATAAAATAAAAAGAAAATGGGGGAACAAAGCTACAACTCTCGAAACGATCGACCGAGTCGTTACATCTTGATATCATAGAACTAGAAATGTCATTGAATCAGTGCAACACGAATATTTACTTGTTTTGAATGAGTAAATAGTCTTTTTTATAGTTTAGATCGTCATCTTTCACCTTGTTTTGAATCATCATATTTCGAGTCCTAAAACTTGAGATACGCTATTTCTTGAGATCGGTCCATAAATCACATTTTTATTTCAAGTTCTTGATCCTGGTCGGTTGGTTCTTTGTTAACTCGAAGAATCACATCAATATACCTCGTTAAAACCTTACTAAGAAAAAATTATGTGGAAAATTATTATTTAGTGAAGAAGAAAGAGTACATATCTTGTAATAAGCATTGATTGCTGCCTCATTAAAAATCTTACTAGAAAAACCCAATGGGATAAAACCTTAGCTAAGGAAAAATGAGTATAGTGCGTATTTATCTCCCCCCAATGAAAACATAACTTTATTTCTCGGAGATTATGCATTCTAATCTTGCATCTCAACTTCTCAAACAATAAGGTTGGCAATGCCTTAGTGAAGAAAGAAGCCAAATTATCACATGAATAAATTTCTTGAATATCAATTTCATAATTCTGTTGAAGATCATGCGTCTGAAAAAGAACTTTAGTGAAATGTACTTTATTTTGTTTCCTTCAATATATCCTTCTTTCAATTGAGCTATATAAGCAATATTGTCTTCAGTGTTACTGTCTTCTTTCCAAAGAAAAATCATACATCTCCTGTGGGTTGACGCACTTGATTCACTTGATTTATAAGTTGATAGTATCTTTGCATGATTTGAATAAATATCAATAATTGACTATCATGTATAATATCATAATATAGCAGTACCCTCACATACAAATAGATTGTTTGAAGAATGAACTTCAGGTAATGCATGTATTTATATAACCAACAAAATTTGCATATTGTTATACTCATAGTTTTACAAGATAAATGCACTACTTGCACTAATAGACAAAAATAAATTATGTAATTGCTTTAATCCATATAAAGATTTGTTGAATCTTTATTTAATAAATTTTCTGGGAACCTTTATATGCTTCAAAATAATTTAAATCCTTCAAAGATTTTTATATGCACATCAAATTTTAATGTATTTCTAGACTAAACCTAAAATTAATTGTATCCACCACAGGAGAACATATCTCCATATAAATAATGCTAGGATATTACAAAAAATTTTGTGTTCCACTGGCTTTATAGTTTCAGGTATTGGGACTATCCGTCCAAAACTTTATGTTTCTCAAGTGAAGTTAATCTTAATTGCGTATTTTTTATTTGGTCAATCATTTATCTATCTATATGCTATGACAGATATGAGCTCAAGATCTTCATCATCATTATAATATTAAGTGCTTTATTATATTAAAGATATCGTCGGAGATTTTTTTTGTATCAGTTCCAATATTACCTAATAAAGATATAACCTATCGAGATCTTCTTGTTTTATTATTTTCAGGTACTTGAGCCTCTCCTGATGAGGTCTTATGAAGTGTTATGTTGTAGTGCTCTTCTGGAGAACCTGCCCCATTATTATGACCATATTGATTATTTGTTCCTATCCTTTTTCAAGGAATTTTATCTTTAGAACTGAATAGTCCATCACGCTTCAAGCATGTTGTAGACTATATCCTTCAAGGACTTTTACTTTTTATTGGAGCACTTGCAACTGGAATATGATATTCAATTTTTGGTCAATGAATGTGTCTAGAAATATTTAGCGAATGAAGTATCTTTTTGAACTTCAAGTTCTCATCTCTTTGTATGATGTTTTAGATGTATTCATGATAATTCATTCCACGTAGATTACTCTAGTTGCTTATCTTCCCCCCTTAATGTTGGAATCACCAACATATATCCCCGGAAAAGTTTATTTGTGGCTCACATGCCATGTCATACTTATGTGAGGCTTTCTTATTGCTTGACAAATGGACTCATGGGTCCCACTTGCTTAGTTAATAAATAAAAATAAAAAATGGAACTTAAAAGTTCATATTTTTCCTATTTAATATGCTTAAATTAAGGACCAAATAAGTAATAAAATAATAATAATAATAATAATAATAAGATATCTGTGTTGAGAAGCTTAATGTTTACAATAGGTTGCCTTTTTTCCCCTCCTTGGAGTGTGACTAGTTTAGAGTTTATTTGTGTCACGACCCAAAATCCTAACCTGTCGTGACGACG
Organism: Nicotiana tabacum; assembly: GCF_000715075.1. NCBI lineage: Eukaryota > Viridiplantae > Streptophyta > Magnoliopsida > Solanales > Solanaceae > Nicotiana > Nicotiana tabacum. Next base: position 29,770,472 of record NC_134098.1, read on the forward strand.
CCTAACACATTACTAGGCAAACTGCCAATCACATAACAACTACGCATATGAATTAAAAACATGATTTAATAAGCTCAATAAAGGAAAGTCTAATAAATATTTGATAAAATCAACTGTACCTCTACTACAACTATCCCAAAATCCTGGTGTCACTGAGTACATGAGCTACTAAGTGTCAACATAGTCTGAAATTCTAGTACAACTGTATGAAAAAATAGAACAATACTGAATAAAAATAAAATGAAGGAAAGTCAAGGTCTGCGGGCGTCATAGCAGTTACCTCAAAGTCTCCGAATAGGTACTAGTACCACTCTAGCAATCAACGCGTCCAGATGTACATGGATCTGCACATGAAGTGCAAAGTGTAGTATGAGTTCAACCGACCCAATGTACTCAATAAATAACGGAACTTACCTTGGGATGAAAGCAGTGACGAGCTCATAAGGATACGGTCAGAATCAAATAATGACAACACAGAAATAGCAAATAGAATGACAATAATAACTCAGGGAAACTTCCATATTCAGCTCGTTCACAATACAGAAATTTAGGCATGCTTTCAAGTTCAACAATTTAAACCCAACACTGATAAAATATGCCAAGTACAGTGTCACGACCAGAATCTCCCTCCGTAGGATGTCGTGATGGCACCTAGTCTCTAAGACTAGCTAAGGCTAACATACATGAAAAAATAACATATATAATAAAATAACTTCAATCTAAACCAACCGGCTATCATAAAAGAACTACACAACACAGCTGTCAATAACTCCCAAAATGTGGTGAGACCGAGTCATAAGCTCTAAACGAGTATACTGGAACAACGCTAATACATCAACATCTATAATGAGAGTATGCATTGGAAACTAAGATAGAGGGTGACTCTGAGACCTGCGAATATCGACAGGTATACCTTGAAGTCTCCGATCCAAAACTCAACTCTTGGATGCCTAGCCTGGTATGAAGTACCTAGATCTGCACAAATGATGTCCAGAAGCGAATTATGAGTAATAACGGTACCCAATAACTATCAAGCCTAACTCGGTAGAGTAGTGACGAGGTCAGTTCAAGACACCTACTGGAATAAATAAAGAAGCTGAACATGTATGGTACAATATAATAATAGAAATAAGGAAATGAAACAATGAAGAAATACAACAAGATAAGCTACACCGAAAGTTAAGGAAATAAAGGCATCAAGGGAGAAACACATAATAAGAGTACAAAGGAAATAGTGTAAACAGAACACATGTGATGTAAATGAAAGGTAACAACAGGAATCACGTTCGAGGTATCGCCTCGTATCACATTCCACAAACACAATCACAATCTTTCCTTATATCACTGTGCGAGCCTTACATTTAGTTTTGAAAATCATTTTCACGACATGGCTTCCCACGTTTTAGTCCACCTTATCACGCTGCGTGGCTTCAAGTAGTTCCCCTACTAGCAACATGCATATCAAGCCCACCTTAGCTCACCACATGCGTATCAATCCCTATCCTTATATCAACGCATGCGCATCAATATCACAACATATCACAAATCTCACCTCAAGTGCCAATACCACAACTTGCCAAAGAAGTCAACAATAACAATGTTTCCATAATAAATAACTCATGGCTCAACCACAATGTGTACAAGAGTCTCAACAATAGCAACTGAAAGTGAATAGCTCAACAAGAATGGTATTTCAAAAATTCACAACTTTGCCTCAATGTGATCACGGTGTTTACAACTTCAACACCAAACTCAACAATAAGGTATTCCAAGAATTAACAACTTCAAGTAAGGTAACTCAACATTTAAGTATTTAACAAGGCAATAAAGAAACAATAACTTCAACTAAGCATGTAAGGTCAAATAACAAGTAAGTGATGAGACGACCATTTAACAATGTCAAATAAAGCATGTAAGGATAATTAATTATCAAAGATATAACATGTTGTGACAATACGATTAAAGGCATGAAAGAAGCTAAATAACCTAAACTGGTCAATTACCACATATAGCCCGTGTACCCACTCGTCACCTTCTGTACACGGCTTTCACATACCACAATTAACATAAAACAGCACCAATCCTAAGGTAAAATTCTCCAACATAAAGTTAGGCAAGATACTTACCTCAAACAAGCTAACTCAATCCACTAGTAAGCCTTTTTCCGCGAATATTCAACTCTGAGCGACTCGAATCTAGCCAAAATAACTTTATGCCACAAATACAAACCATAGGAAACTATTCCGGATATTAAAGTTGCAATCTTTAAAGAAAATCAAATAGCCAACTTAAAAAGTCAACCTCAGGCCCGCATCTCGGAACCTTACCAAACATACAAAATACGAACAACCATTCAATAACGAGTCCAACCATTCTAAATTACTCAATTCTGACCTCAAATCGACCTTCAAATCCTCAAAATATAGTTTATGAAGTCTTCACAAATTTCCCCAATTTTTTCCAACTCAAAAAACTAATTAAATGATAAAAACAATGATGGATTCATGTATAATATCCAAATACAAGTTAGAATCACTTACCTCGATCAACTCCTTGAAAATCTCTCTCAAAAATCTCCCAAAACCGAGCTCTCTAAGTCAAAAGATGAAGAATAAAATAAAACCCTCGATCTACCCCTTTCCTGCTCGGGGATTTCTCTTCTGTGAACCTACAACCACTTCTGCGGCTCCGCAACTATGGAAATTCCATCACAGGGCAGCTCTCACTTAAGCCTATGAAATTCCGCTTATGCGGACTCAAAAGCGCACCTGCGCTCACGCTTCTGCGGGCAGTGGCTCGCTTCTGCGAGCCTGCTTCTACGGAGTATTGACTACACCTGCGGTCCTCTCCCAACCCACTCAAATCCGCTTCTGCGATGGCCTTCTCACATCTATATCTGCACCTGTAGACAAACCCACCGCAGTGCGATGACACCAGAACATCAACAGCTTCAGCAATCCCCAAAGTCCAAAAATGATCCGCTTTCAATACGATTCATACCTAGGGCCCCCGAGACCCCGTCTAAATATACCAACAAGTTCCAAAATAAATAACGAACCTACTCGAGGCCTAAAATCACATCAAACAACATCGATTCTACAAATCGCAACCTAATTCAACATATGGAAACCATGAATACTCAACTTCTAAAACTAACGCCGATTCATACCAAACCAACTATGATTGACCTCAAATTTTGCACACAAGTCTAAATGACACAATGGACCTAACCCAACTTCTAAAATCAAAATCCAACCCCGATATCAATAAAGTCAACTCCCGGTCAAACTTCTCAACCTTCCAATCCTTCAACTTTCTAACTTTCCCCAATTCAAGTCGAAACGACTACGAAGCTCCAAATCAATATCCGAACACGATCCTAAGTCCAAAATCACCATACGAAGCTACCGGAACCGTCAAAACTCTATTCCGGAGTCGTCTACACAAAAGTCAAACTCCGATCAACCCTTTTAACTTAACCCTCCAACTTTGGGACTAAGTGTCCCATTTCACTCCAAAACTCACCCGAAACCTAAACCAACCACCTCGGCAAGTCACATAACTACAATATAACATAGAGGAGACAATAAATAAAGGAACAAGGCTAAAATACTCAAAATGACCGATTAGGTCGTTACATCCTCCCCTTTTTAAAAGAAATGTTCGTCCTCGAACGAGTATAGGGACACACATGAAGTGGTGAAAAGATGAGGACAACAGCTACGCATTTTTGACCTCCTCGACTGGTTGACCTCTCCACTGAACCTTCACTGAAGCAATGTTCTTTGACCTCAACTTTCAGACCTGCATGTCCAAGATGGCCACCGGCTCCTCAACATAAGACAAATCCTTTTCCAATTGGACTGAGCTGAAATCTAACACATGGGACGGATCACCGTGATATTTCCACAGTATTTTACATGGAACACTGGAGGAACTGCAGATAGACTAGGTGAAAATGCAAGCTTGTAGGCCACCTCTCCCACTCTCTCCAGCATCTCAAAATACCCGATATACCTTGGGCTCAGCTTGCCCTTCTTCCCGAACCTCATCACAGCTTTCATAGGTGAAACCTATAGCAAATATCGCTCTCCAACCATTAATGCAACATCGTGAACCTTCAAATCTGCATAACTCTTCTGTCTAGATTGCGCTGTACGAAGCCAATCCTAGATCAACTTGACCTTCTCCAAGGCATCTTGAACCAAATTCGTGCCTAATATCTTAGCCTCTCCCGGCTTAAACCAACCAACTAGAGAATGACACCGTCTACCATATAGGGCCTCATAAGGAGCCATCTGAATACTCGATTGGAATGTTGCACTCAACTCAACCCGTGTACCTAACTCACGCTGTACGGCTCTCCAGAAGCGTGATGTAAACTGCATGCCTTAGTCAGAGATGATAGACACCAGCATGTCGTGAAGTAGGACAATCTCACAGACATAGATCTGAGCCAACTGCTATGAAGAATAGGTAGTCACCAGCAGAATGAAATGAGATAACTTAGTCAACCTATCCACAATCACACATACAACATCGAATTTCTTATGAGTTTGTGGAAGCCCAATAACGAAGTCCATGGTAACTCGCTCCCATTTCCACTCGGGAATCTCAAGTCTCTGAAGCAAACCTCCTGGCCTCTGGTGCTCATACTTCACCTGCTAACAATTTAGGCACCGAGCTACATACTCCACTATGTCTTTCTTCATTCTCCTCCACCAATAATGCTGCCTTAAATCCTGATACATCTTAGCGACACCATATTGGCCTTCCCGAGATGATATAAAATAGTGATATCATAGTCCTTAAGCAACTCTAACCATATCCGTTGCCGCAAGTTAACATCATTCTGTTTGAACAGATGCTGTAGGCTCCGGTGATCGGTAAAAACCTCACAAGGGACATCATACAAATAGTGCCTCCAAATCTTCAAGGCATGAACAAAAGCTGCCAATTCCAAGTCATGGACAGGATAATTCTTCTCATGAACCTTCAGCTGCCAATCACCCTACCGTCTTTCATTAACATCGTGCCAAGGCCAACACGTGACGCATCACAATACACTGTGTAAGACCCCGAACCAGTAGGCAACACCAAGACCAAGGCTGTAGTCAAAGCAGTCTTGAGCTTTTGAAAGCTCTCCTCACACTCCTCGGACACCCTTCTGGGTCAATCTAGTCATAGGTGCAGCAGTAGACGAGAAAACCTCTGCGAAATGACGATAATACCCAGCCAAACCAAGAAAACCCCAGATCTCAGTAGCTGAAGACGGTATGGGCCAACTCTATACTACTTCAATCTTTTTCGGATCTACCTTGATCCCTTCACTAGACACCACATGACCCAAAAACGCCACCGAATCAAGCCAGAATTCACACTTTGAGAATTTTACATACAACTTCTTTTCTCTCAAGGCCTGGAGCACAATCCTTAAATGCTGCTCATGATCCTTCCGGTTGCGGGAGTACATTAAGATGTCACTAATAAACACAATGATGAATGAATCAAGATAGGACTTGAATACATTGTTCATCAAGTGCATAAATGCTGCTGGGGCATTGGTCAGCCCAAATGACATAACAAGGAACTCGTAGTGACCATACCAAGTCCTAAAGGTAGTCTTTGAGATATCCGGATCACAAATCTTTAGCTGATGATAACTTGACCGCAAATCAATCTTTGAGAACATTCTAACACCTTGTAGCTGATCAAATAAGTCATCAATGCACGGCAATGGGTACCTGTTCTTCACTGTAACCTTGTTCAACTACTAATAATCAATACACAAGTGCATAGAACCATCCTTCTTCTTCACACACAAGAGCGGAGCACCCCAAGGTGACACACTAGGCCGAATGAAACCCTTATCAAGCAACTCTTGCAACTGCTCCTTTAACTCCTTGAACTCCACTGGGGCAATACGAGATGGTGGAATAGGAATGGGTTGAGTGCCCGACAACAAGTAAATAGCAAAATCAATATCTCTATCGGCCAGCATGCTCGGAAGATCTGTTGGAAATACATCTGGATAGTCTCTCTGTAACGACCTGGCCGGTCGTTTTGAGTATTACAGCCCCGTTCCCATTTACTACTCGATTTGTGCTTTATAACGGTATTATGACCTATCAGATTAGTTAGTTCGGGTCCGGAGAGATTTCGGAACGAATTGAGACACTTAGTCTCGTAATTTAAAACTTAAGTTGGAAAAATTAACCGGATGTTGACTTATGTATAAACAACCTATAATTTGAATTTTGAAGATTCCAATAGCTCCGTATGGTAATTTTGGACTTAAGAGCATGTTCGAAAAATTATTTCGAAGTCCGTAGTGGAATTATGCTTGAAATGGTGAAAGTTGAATTTTTGGGAAGTTTGACTGGGGGGTTGACATTTTGATATCGGGGTCGGAATCCGATTATGGAAATTGGAATAGGTCCATAATGTGAAACGTGACTTGTGTGCAAAATTTTAAGTCATTCCGGATTGATTTGATGTGTTTCGGCACAAGATATAGAATTTAAAAGTTCAAAGTTCATAGATTTTGATTTGATATGCGATTCATCGTTTTGGTGTTGTTTGATGTGATTTGAGGCCTCGAGTAGGTCTGTGGTATGTTTTAGGACTTGTTGGTGTATTTGTTGAGGTCCTGGGGGCCTCGGGTGAGTTTTGAATGGTTAACAGATCAAATTCGGACTTAAGGAAAATGCTAGAACTGCTGCCTCTGATGTGATTGCACCTGCGAGGGTCTTGGCCGCAGGTGCGATACTTCAGGTGCAGCAGGGTTGGCGCAGATGCGGGACTGGGATTGGCCTGGGGTGAACGCAGGTGCGAAGGGGAATGCGCATCTGCGAGCCCGCAGATGCGAGAAGGGCGCCACAGATTCGAGGATTTGGAAGGCTGGCTCTGTCAGCAGGCACGCATTTTCGTTTGCAAAAGCGAATGTGCAGGTGCGAGCCCAGGCACCGCAGGTGCGAAAATGCATGGGTAGTGGTAAAAATGAGGGCTTTCGAGATTTTTCTCATTTTGGTCATTTTGGAGCTCGGTTTGGGCGACTTTGGAGAGAAAATTTTCCACACAACTTGGGGTAAGTGTTCTTGACTCCCTTGTGATTATAATCCATGAATCTATCTTCATTTTTAACAATTGGTTGATGAATTTAAATAGTAAATCGGGGGTGTTGGCCTAAAGTTCGTAATATGAATTTTTGAATTTTGAACATCGATTTGGAGTCGGAATTGAGTGAAATTAGTATGGTTGAACTTATAATTGGATGGGTTGTCAGATTTTGTGAGTTTCGTCGGATTTTGAGACGTGGCCCCCGGTGATATTTGGAGTGTAATTTCAGATTTTGTGGGAAAATATTAGTATTTTGATATGGAATTAATTCCTATAAATTGTGTGGACTGAATCAAATTTATTGTGGCTAGATTCGAGCCGTTCAGGAGTTGATACGCGCAGAATGGGATTTCTGGAGCATTGTTTAGCTTGCTCGGCATTGGATTCATCTTGTTCGAGGTAAGTAACTCTTCTTATCTTGGAGCTGAGGGCATGAACTCTGAATATACGTATTATGAGAATTATTTGTTTAAATTGAAAATTTATACTCAGTCATATTCATTTTATTGCATATCATATCTCAGTCTCTGTTGTTATTTATTGATATATCATATCATCATTTTTGGGTTATTTTCATGACATTATGAGCCCATGAGAGAGAGACTGGTGAGATTGATGACTGAGGGAGGCCGACGACCTGATTGTGAGGATATTTTTGGGATCGGGCTGCATGCCGCAGCAGGCCATATTGGCTTTATATATATATATATATATATATATTATTATTATTATTATTATTATTATTATTATTATGATGTGGATCGGGGCTGCCCGCCTGCAGCAGGCCTTATAGGCTTTATATAGCACGTGAGTTGTCCGTGCTGTTTATAGCACTTGGGCTGAAGGAGCCCCTCCGGAGTATGTACTCCCCTAGTGAGCGTGGTTGATATTATTGAGGTATGGATCTTACCTGGACATGGATCATGTCCGAAGTATTATATACCTGGAGATGGATCTTTTCCACGGGCTAGGTTGGCCCTACTCGGTACTGTGTGACTGATTATCAGTTGATGTGTATATTCTGGGATGGATCTTCCCTGGGCCTGATTGGCCACATACAGTACCAAGTGATTGGGCATGATGAGCGGAATGTGTGAGAAAGTGAGATTGAGTACTCTGAGAGTGTGAGTACATGAGTTCATCTCTGAGATACATTGCATTGACATGCACACATGACATACATGCATAAAGATGTATTTTTCTCATGCTGTACGGTATCACATCATTCATAATTTCTTACACACGTTGGCAGATGGCATAGTGATGCATTTGTTTTACACTGGTTATCTGGAAAGGAAATGAAACATCTTATTTATTATTGAAAGGATTTTGGAAAAATTATTGTTTTCAAACTTATTCATATTTTTGGCAACTCCGGTAAACGATTTGGGTTTTCATTGATGTACTTGAAAGGCAGAACTATTTTCAGAGATCATGTTTTGTTGAGCATTCTATTGTTGAGTTACTTCTGGTATTACTTGTTTATGTTGTTATGAACTATTGTTGTTTATTGAAGTTGGGACCCGACCTTGGTACAAGCCCGTCACTACTTTCAACCCAAGGTTAGTTTTGTTACTTATTGAGCACATGGGGTTGGTTGTACTCATACTACACTTCTCCATCTTGCGTGCAGATGTTGGCTGCTGATGTTGCTGTGTTCGTCGGGAGCTGGATCTGAAGATGTACCTGCGTTCCGGTTGTAGCTGCCTCCTGTTCATGGTAGCCTTAGATTCATAAAAACTCTGTTTATGTACTTTTCAAACATATGATGTGTTTATTTTATACCAGCTTTGTAAACTCTATTCTTAGAATCTCATGATTTGTACTACCAGTTCTTGGAAAATGTTTAAGATTAAGATAATTCTTTACTTAAATTGCTTTATTAATTGTTATTGGAATTGCTTAGTGGATAATTGGCTTACCTAGAGGGTGGGTTAGGTGCCATCATGACTAGTCGGATTTTGGGGCGTGACAAGGTCGTATCAAAGCTCTAGGTAGGTTCTACAAGTCATGAGCAAGTGTCTTGTAGAGTCTTGCGGATCGGTATGATGACATCCATACTTATCTTGGAGAGGCTACATGGTATTTAGGATATATACTTCCCATCTTTCTTTCCTTATCGTGCGAAATTGATTCAACTTGGGACATAACTCTTTGAATTCCTTCTACGCATTCGTATGCGCACATGAGCGCTCGGTATCAACTGTGCATCATCGGCTTGTGATTCTATGAATGAGGTTTGAGATCTGTATTCTGTGTTTTGGTGATGGGCCAGTCTGGAGGACTTGAGGCCATGGTTAGACCGCAGCTTAAGCTCGGTAGCTTCAGTTATAACTTGTACATTTGGACTCATATGTTTGTTAATGTCACTACGAGTGGAATTTGTGGCTCGATGAGTGGTGGAATGGCCTTGTGATGAGTAAGATGTAACTGCGGGATGTGTTAAGACGATTTGAATGTGACGAGAAGTGTTTCCTTTAAATGTAAAGGAAAGGCCATTGGGTGCTTTATTTTCATTTTGATGTAACGTACAGTCTTACGTATTAATGTTTTGAAGGATCTTTTATGTTGTTAAATTTTGGGACAAATTAAATTCTCATGTCTGGTTAATGAGTTTGGACTCGGAAAGATTAAGTGATTTCATAGTAATTGTAACTGCGAAAGCACATAACAAGATACCAATTTGAGCCTAAGCAGGTGGGTTATCCCCTATGGAGTAATCTACATAGGTGTGTTCCTTTTAATGTGAGGGGAGAGTTTCTTTTCTGCCAGCGGGACATATGTGTTGAGATTTGAATTTGAATATGGTTGAGAAAGTCGACTTGATGTCAAGAGAATGAATGCGATCTTAGCGGATGATTTGGGGTATTTTTATGGTTGGCATTGTATGAGCTTGAGAAGAATTTTCATTGAACTGACTGCAGTATCAAGACAGTAATACGGTATGGGTATTGTGAGTTATCGTCTGTTTTAATCTATGGCTTTGAGCCAAGTGGGAGAGCCTGCTATTGACATTTCAATTCATGGTTATATATTAAGTTCTAGTTTTGGTCTGAGACATACTTGTGGAGCATTTATGACTGCAGAGGCTGAGATCGAGGATGACTCGAGTAAGGAAATTTTTTGAATACAGGATATAATGCACTTATAAAAATATGAAAAATCATGGAATGATTAAGTTGTTATTCGTGACGGATGTAGTGTGCCAGGTGTATGAATTTGCTCGGTTGTGTCAAGGCATGGTTACTTCTTTGGAATGTTTTTGTGCTAATTGAGCATAAGCAATTCGGCCCATTTGGGCAGTGTAATTAATATTTGAACAAATGGGGAGACTCTCAAGAAAGTTCCTATAAGTTCGAGGTTTATATATAGCAATTGAGAATTTCTCCGGACTTGTGTATGGATAAAATCTGAGATTTGCATTTGATGGTGCCTGGACTTGCGGAAATTCTTTATGACTATGGATTCTACATTTTAGTATAAGGAAGGTAAGAAGAATAATTTCAAATTCACATAAGGTATTTTTAGAGCGAGTGTTACAGTTGTGGAAATTATGAAGGTGCTTAAGAAGAATATAGTTGCTTATGGGCCGTAGGGCATGGTGGTTCTATGCTAAGGTTTGTGGGGTGAGTTGTGATTAAAGATCGTGGTGTTTTAGCAAGGAGAAGTATCAATCTGAAGATAAATTCGGAAAGGACTCGGAGAAATAAGACAACTGGGTAGTAGGTTGGATCAGTATGGTAATGGATATGATAGGTTATTTGGGTGCTTATGATGTGAGGGTTTTCTACAGGTGCTTTGTGGCAATACTCTTAGGTTTGGCGACCTGCGTGGCTTGTTTGAGTTAGAGGGATTTCAATCTGATGGCATGATAGATGCGGTGTGTTGTGTGGGATTAAGGTTGGCGTGTGCAAGGTCACGGTTTAGTTTTGAAAGGGAGATAATAAATTCTTAGAGGGAATGAACGGTTTTCGATGTTTAGATGAATGCTATAACTATTTGGTATTTTGTGAGTAGAGTGTACATTTCAGAAGGCGTACTATGTTTTGAATTATGGATAATTTCATAGGTATTGCGGCATTTTCCTGGTTGATTGACTGCTAATTTTAAGACGTTGCTATGTGGCACGAAAGAATGGGATAAATATTCCTCGTGGGATGATCGTGTATGAGAGATGTGTTAGAACTTCGGGCGGTGGATATGGGATCAGAAATGGTGATTCGTGTGTTCTATGGATTTGGAGACTAGGAGTTTTCAGGAGTAGATTGTTTCATAGTTGTGGACTGTGAGGTCATGGCCGAAGCTAGCCAGATGATAATATGTATTATGACTCAGTCATTGTGGATTTTAGGAGGGTTATTTATCTATTTTTGGGTGCCCAGAGTTGATTTGGGGGTCCATTAGTAGGCCCAATTAGGAGGTATATTGTACACTGAGTCGGATTGGTTGGCTCCATACTACTATTGTCGAAGAATGTGCCAATTGGTTGATGTTGAGCTTATTCGTGTTTTGAAATGATCTGTGAGTTATTCCTTTATGCTACAAGGAGTTGTGATTCATTGGTTATATGCACACATGGTGCGGTTCTACTGGGGTCCTCATGGCAGAATTCGAGCGAGATGAGTATTTGGGTATTGCATGATCGATTGCATAATGGTTATGTTCTTTTAGGTTTTGTGTGGAATTTTTGTCATTTCCCTCTCCGTCGTTATTGATTTTGGGAAGGGTGACTCAAGGTATATAATATGGAACATCGTTTGGATGGGGTCACGCCTTGCAACGGAGTTATGTTAAGGCATGAACCTTGTGTTAGAATTGTGTGATGGTTCTACAGTGTGTGATGGATTTTTAGCATTTCGTTGTGACAGTACTTGTTAAACTTGCGGGGCAGTCTCTCATTTGAGTCATTTTCCATCACTGAGTACATTTGAATTGTTGCGTATTGGCGCACGGATGACATGGTTTGTGGCTCTGAGTTATATTGGTGTGGCATATCTGTAGGATAGTTGTGTTTAATAATGTAAGGTCATTGGGCCTAGAATAGGTACTATCAGGTCTGATTACGGTATATTCGGGAGGATAATATTGAAGGCCGGCTTAGAAAGTGATTCTGGTTCTGGTTGGGGCGAGAGAGATCCATGACTTATTCATCTGATAAGGGGTTACGAGATTCTACGTGTTTCTTTTATTATCAACAATGTACAAAGTTTTCGGGATGATGTTTGGTTCGATATGAGGTTTAATACTAGTACTTGGTTGGTTTTGGAGTAGTTACTATGATCAGGAATGGTGCTACGAGCATATGAGTTGTGTAATATGTTAGGTGATTATATCCGTGGTTATAGTTATGTCCCGATGCAGCTGACTTATACAGTGTGCAAATGTAAGGTTCGTGTCTTGAAAGAAAATTTCTGAAGGTTGGGAATTGAATTCCAAGGTTTTTGGGCTAAGGTTAAATTAATGATTTTCAGTTGTATTGTGTTGTCAGGCCTTTATAGAATAGGGTGACATGGGATCACCCCCGGGTGCATGCGTGGTAATATGGAATAGTGATTTGATGGCTTGGAAATAACTCTTGGCACGTTCGAGGACGAACGTATGTTTAAGTGAGGGAGAATGTAACGACCTGGTCGGTCATTTTGAGTATTACAGCCCCATTCCCCATTTACTGCTCAATTTGTGCTTATAGTTGTATTATGACCTATCATATTAGTTAGTTCGGGTCCGGAGAGATTTCGGAATGAATTGAGACACTTAGTCTTGTAATTTAAAACTTAAGTTGGAAAAGTTGACCGGATGTTGACTTATGTGTAAACAACCTCGGATTTAAATTCTGATGATTCCAATAGCTCCGTATGGTGATTTTGGACTTAGGAGCATGTCCGGAAAATTATTTGGAAGTCCGTAGTGGAATTAGGCTTGAAATGACAAAAGTTGAATTTTTGGGAAGTTTAACCGGGGGGTTGACTTTTTGATATCAGGGTCAGAATCCAATTCTGAAAATTGGAATAGGTCCGTAATTAGAAATGTGACTTGTGTGCAAAATTTGAAGTCATTCCAGATTGATTTGATGTGTTTCAGCACAAGATATAGAATTTGAAAGTTCAAAGTTCATAGATTTTGATTTGAGGTGCGATTCGTTGTTTTGGGGTTGTTTGATGTGATTTGTGGCCTCGAGTAGGTCTGTGGTATGTTTTAAGACTTGTTGGTGTATTTGGTGTAGGTCCTGGGGGCCTCGGGTGAGTTTCAGATGGTTAACGGATCAAATTCGGACTTAAGGAAAATGCTGGAACTGCTGCCTCTGATGTGATCGCCCCTGCGAGGGTCTTGGTTGCAGGTGCGATGCCGCAGGTGCGGCAGGGTTGGCGCAGATGCAGGACCGGGGCTGGCCTGGCCTGGGGTGAACACAGGTACGAAGGGGAATGCGCATCTGCGAGCCCGCAGATGCGAAAAGGGCGCTGCATATGTGAGGATTTGGAAGGCTGGCTCTGTCCGCAGGTGCTCATTTTCATCTGCAAAAGCGGATGCGCAGGTGTGAGCCCAGGCACCGCAGGTGCAGAAATGCCTGGGCAGTGTTAAAAACGAGGGCTTCCGAGATTTTTCTCATTTTGGTCATTTTTTAGCTCGGTTTGGGCGACTTTGGAGAGGAGTTTTTCCACACAACTTGGGGTAAATGTTCTTGACTCCCCTGTGATTATAATCTATGAATCTATCTTCATTTTTAACAATTGGTTGATGAATGTAAAGTGTAAATTGGGGTGTTGGCCTAAAGTTCATAATATGAATTTTTGAGTTTTGAACATCGATTTGGAGTCGGAATTGAGTGAAATTAGTATGGTTGAACTTGTAATTGGATGGGTTGTCGGATTTTGTGAGTTTCGTCGGATTTCGAGTTTTGGAGTGTAATTTCAGATTTTGTGGGAAAATATTAGTATTTTGATATGGAATTAATTCCTATAAATTGTGTGGATTGAATCAAATTTATTGTGGCTAGATTCGAGCCGTTCAGGAGTTGATACGCGCAGAATGGGATTTTTGGAGCATTGTTTAGCTTGCTCGGCATTGGATTCATCTTGTTCGAGATAAGTAACTCTTCTAATCTTGGAGCTGAGGGTATGAACCCTGAATATACGTATTATGAGAATTATTTGTTTAAATTGAAAATTTATACTCAGTCATATTCATTTCATTGCCTATCATTTCTCAGTCTCTGTTGTTATTTATTGATACATCATATCATTATTTTTGAGCTATTTTCATGACATTGTGAGCCCATGAAAGAGAGAGACTGGTGAGACTGATGTCTGAGGGAGGCCGAGGGCCTAATTGTGAGGATATTTTTGGAATCGGGCTGTATTCCATATCCCATATATATATATATATATATATATATATATATATATATATATATATATATATTATTATTATTATTATTATTATTATTATTATTATTATGTGGATCGGGGCTGCCCGCCTGCAACAGGCCTTATAGGCTTTATATAGCACGTGAGTTGTCCGTGCGGTTTATAGCGCTTGGGCTGAAGGAGCCCCTCCGGAGTCTGTACACCCCCAGGGAGTGGTTGATATTATTGAGGGATGGATCTTCCCTGGACATGGATCATGTCCGAAGTATTATATATCTGGAGATGGATCTTCTCCACGGGTTGTGTTGGCCCTACTCGGTACTGAATGACTGATGATCAGTTGATGTGTATATTCCAGGATGGATCTTCCCTGGGCCGGATTGGCCATATACAGAACCGAGTGATTGGGCATGATGAGTGGAATGTGTGAGAAAATGAGATTGAGTACTCTGAGAGTGTGAGTACATGAGTTCATCTCTGAGATACATTGCATTGACATGCACACATGTCATACATGTATAAAGATGTATTTTCCTCATACTGTACGGTATCACATCATTCATGATTTCTCATACATGTTGGTAGATGGGCATAGTGATGTATTTGTTTTACACTGGTTATCTGGAAAGAAAATGAAACATCTTATTTATTATTGAAAGGATTTTGGAAAAATTATTGTTTTCAAACTTATTCATATTTTTGGCAACTCCGGTAAATGATTTGGGTTTTCACTGATGTACTTGAAAGGCAAAACTATTTTTAGAGATCATGTTTTGTTGAGCATTTGATTGTTGAGTTACTTCTGGTATTACTTGTTTATGTTGCTATGAACTATTGTTGGTTATTGAAGTTAGTACTCGACCTTGGTAGAAGCTCGTCACTACTTTCAACCTAAGGTTAGGTTTGTTACTTATTGAGTACATGGGATCGGTTGTACTCATACTACATTTCTGCACCTTGTGTGCATATGTTGGTTACTGCTGTTGCAGTGTTCGTTGGAAGCTGGATATGAAGATGTACCTGCGTTCCGGTTGTAGCTGCCTCTTGTTCATGGTAGCCTTAGATTCATAAAAACTCTATTTATGTACTTTTCAAACAGATGATGTGTTTATTTCATACCAACTTTGTAAACTCTATTCTTAGAAGCTCATGATTTGTACTACCAGTTCTTGGGGAATGTTTAAGATTAAGATAATTCTTTACTTAAATTGCTTTATTAATTGTTATTGGAATTGGTTAGTGGATAATTGGCTTACTTAGCGGGTGGGTTAGGTGCCATCATGACTAGTCGGATTTTGGGTCATGACACTCTCACTACTGGAACGACTCAATAGTAGGAGTATCAACACTGACATCTCTCTTGAAGGCTAGGTATGCATCACACCCTTCTCAACCATCCGCTCTGCCTTAAGTAAGGACACAACCCCGCTAGGAGCGTAATTTAAAGTACCTTTCTACTCCAACCATGGTAAACCAGGCATCGCCAATGTCATCATCTTAGCCTGACAATCAAGAACAGTATGATAGGGCGACAACCAATCCATGCCCAAAATAACATCAAAGTCTACCATATTGAGTAACAATAGATCAATTATGGTCTCAGAACCACCAATAACAACTAAACATGACCGATACACACGGTCAACAATAATAGAATCTCCAGCAGGTGTGGACACATAAATAGGAAAACTCAAAGAATCATGAGATATACCCAAATACGTAGCAAAGTAAGATGATACATATGAATAAGTGGAGCCTGGATTAAATAAGACTAATGCATCTCTATGACAAGTCAAAACAATATATGTGATAACTGCGTCTGATGCAACTGCCTCCATCCTACCCAAAAAAGGAATAACATCTGGCCTGGCCTCCCCCTCTAGGGCGGCCCCTACCTGCCTAACCTCCACCCCTAGCTGGCTGTGCAGATGGAGTGGCAACTAGAGTAGTAACCACGACTTAAGAGGTCTGGGGACCCTGTGGAATACATGGGGCTTGAGTAGTCGGTGCAGGTGAGCCCTTCCTGAGTCTGGGGCAGTCCCTTACCATATGACGAGTATTACCACACTCAAAATAAGCTCTCGGAGGACGTGGCTACTCAAATTGGCTTGGGCCTGGTTGGCTGGACTAACCGTTGAAAGCACCCTGTGCATGAGGTACACTAGATATTGGCGGTGTATAATGGTCAACCTGAGACCTGGAAGTAGCTGGAGTACCACTAGAAGCTGGAAGTGCTGAATGACGACTCATATAGCCTCTACCATGACGGGTTGCAACTGAGGCACGAGCAACACTATATCTGCCAAAATCTCGAGGCCTCTTGGCCTCCCTGTACTCTCTCTTCCAACCCTGCATACCCTCCAATCTCAGTGCGATCTCTACCACCTGCTGATATGGGGTATCTATCTCCAACTCTCGATCCATGCTGAATCTAATACCATAGTTGATCCCCTCAATAGATTGACAGACTTGCTCTCTGACTGTGGATACCAAGGAAAGTGCATGTTTGGACAACTCACTAAATTTGACAGCATACTTTGACACTGTCATGGTACCCTAGCGCAACTGCTCAGTCTCAGCAAGCCATGAATCCCAAAGGTTATGGGGAACAAACCCTCTCAAATACATCTCTGAAAACTAAGCCCATGTGAGTGAAGCTGCATCGGCTGGGCTACCCTCCTCATAAGCCCACCACTACTGATACGCTGGTCCCGACAGCTGGAATGTAGTAAAAGCAACCCGCTCGTCTCAACATAACCTATGATGCAGAGAATACGATGGAACTTCTCTAAAAAACCTTGTGCATCCTCTGAAGCTAGGCCACTGAAATTAGGAGAGTAGTACATCCTATACCTCTCAACTCTAAGCTCCTCATCCTCAGATGCTGCTGCCCTAACCTCAGGCTGAACTGGAACAACCGGCTGCACTGGTATAACCTCTAAGACCTGATTAACATAGATCTGCTGCTCTGGGGTACGGGCCGCGGGAGTCTTAGCTCCTCCCCCAGCCTGAGATGTGGCTGGTGCAAGTGGAATCAACCCGCCTGATCTAGAGTACCAAACATGCTCAAGAACTGTGCGAGAGTCTCCTAGAGTGCAAGGGTGGTAACAGGCGCCTTAGGTGCCTGCCCCCCTACTAGAGCTACTGGTGGATTCTTTGTCACAGCTCAGGCAGGTGCTCTTGCTGCACCACATGCCCCTTCTCGACCTCTCCCCTGGCCCCGACCTCTCGCGTCTCTAGCAGGGGGCGCGGGTCTCTGATCGTCGTATCCAGCGGTGCATGTCCTCACCATCTGTGAAGTCAACAAATTTGAACGATAAGGGATCAAAGAAGTGATGTTTCCTAACTGTTCCATAGCCTCTCGAAGATAAGTACAGGCATCTCCGTATCGATCCACAAGACTCTACTAAACCTACTTATGACTCGTAACACCTATGAACCTAAAGCTCTGTACCAACTTGTCACGACCGCAATCTCCCTCCATAGGATGTCGTGATGGTACCTAGTCTCTAAGACTAGGTAAGCCTAACATACATGAAGAAACAACATACATAATAAAAGAACTTCAATCAAAACGAACCAGCTATCATAAATGAACTACACAACACAACTGTCAATAACTCCCAAAATCTGGTGAGACCGAGTCATAAGCTCTAGACAAGTATACTGGAACATCCCTAAACATCAATATCTATAATGAGAGTATGCAATAGAAACTAAGATAGAGGGTGACTCCGAGGCTTATGAATGCTGGCAGGTATATCTTGAAGTCTCTAATCCAAAGCTCAACTCACGGATGCCTAGCCTGGTATGAAATACCTGGATCTGCACAAAAAGGTGTGCCGAATCGTAGTATGAGTACACCACATCAGTACCCAGTAAGTATCAAGCCTAACCTCAGTAGAATATGATGAGGTCTGGTCAAGACACCTACTGGAATAAGTAAAGACGTTGAACATGTATGGTACTATATAGTAATAGAAAAAGAAAATAAAATAATGAAGAAATATAAAAAGATAAGCTACACCGAAAGTTAAGGCAATAAAGGCATCAAGGGAGGAACACATAATAAGAATACCAAGGAAATAGTGCAGACAGAACACATTTGATATAAATGAAAGGTAACAACAAGAATCACGTCCGAGGTACCACCTTGTATCTCATTCCACAAATACAATCACAATCTTTCCTTGTATCACCACGGGAACCTTACATTTAGTTTTGAAAATCATTTTCCAAAATACCTGCTCACGTTTTAGCCCACCTTATCACACCGCGTGATTTCAAGTAGTTCCCCTCCTAGCAACACGCGTATCAAGCCCACCTTATCTCACCGCATGCGTATCAACCCCTATCCTTATGCCACCGCATGCGTATCAATATCACAGCATGTCACAAATCTCACCTCAAGTGCCCAAAACTACAACTTGACAAAGAAGTCAACAATAATAATGTTGCAATAATAAATAGCCCAAGGATCAACCACAATGTGTACAAGAGTCTCAACAATAGCAACTGAAAGTGAATATCTCAACAAGAATGGTATTTCAACAATTCACAACTTTGTCTCGATGTGATCACGACGTTTACAACTTCAACACCAAACTCAACAATAAGGTTTTCCAAGAATTAATAGCTTCAAGTAAGGTAACGCAACAATTAAATATTTAACAAGGCAATAAGGAAACAATAACTTCAATAAATCATGTAAGGGCAAATAACAAGTAAGAGATGGGACGAATATTTAACAATGTCAAATAAATCATGTAAGGATAATTAATGATGAAAGGTATAACATGTTGTGACAATACGATTAAAGGCATAAAAAGAAGCTAAATAGCCTAAACCGTTCAATTACTACATATAGCCTGTGTACCCATTCGTCCCCTTGCGTACATGGCTTCCACGTACCACAATTAACACAAAACAACACCAATCCTAAGGGGAAATTTCCCCACACAAAGTTAGGCAAGATACTTACCTCAAAATAGCTAACTCAATTACCTA
Source organism: Nicotiana tabacum (assembly GCF_000715075.1). Classification (NCBI taxonomy): domain Eukaryota; kingdom Viridiplantae; phylum Streptophyta; class Magnoliopsida; order Solanales; family Solanaceae; genus Nicotiana; species Nicotiana tabacum. Next base: position 29,789,962 of record NC_134098.1, read on the forward strand.
GTAAGCCTTTTTCCGCGAATATTAAACTTCGAACAGCTCGAATCTAGCAAAAATAACTTTATACAATACATACAAACCATAGGAAACTATTTCAGATAATAAAGTTGCAATCTTTAATGCAAATCAAAAAGTCGACTAAAAAGTCAACCACAGGCTCGCGTCTCGAAACTCGACCAAACTTACATAATATGAACACCCATTTAATAACGAGTCTAAACATACTAAGAGTACTCAATTCCAACTTCAATCGACCTTCAAATCCTCAAAATATTGTTTATGAAGTTTTCACAAATTTTCCCAATTTTCCAACTCAAAACACTAATTAAATGATAAAATAATGATGGATTCATGTATAATAGCCAAATCCGAGTTAGAATTACTTACCTTGATCAACTCCTTGAAAATCTCTCTCGAAAATCGTCCAAAACCAAGCTCTCTAAGTCAAAAAATGAAGAATGTAATAAAACCCTCGATCTGCCCCTTTTCTGTTTTACCCCATATTTTCGTATGTGAAAGTACGCCATAAATAAATTGATGAAAGCTTGAGAATGAGATTATTTTAGGATTATAAGTATTATGCTATTTCAAACAAGGGATAAGTAAATTCGTGAAGGTGAGAGGGTAAGTAAATCGAAGAAAATAAGTTTCGTCAAAGTTTGGCAATTTGGGATAAGATACGGACCGAGCTATAATACCCCGTATTTATGGACTAGTGCCATACAAGGTACCCCATGACCACGATAGTAGGATACATAAAATGTGTTAAAAGTAAGTAGTATTTTAAGTAATTTGAGATAATTCTTAATTATGTGGGTAATTGGTTAATTATTGGGTAACGGGATATTACCTAAATTAACTAATGAATTATGGGATAAAGATTAAAACCCCTCGCCCCACGTGGAAGCAAGCCACTACCTAAACATATGACTCTTAGTCATTATGGGTTATGTGGCAAACTAATGTATTAGATACAAAACACTACATGTTTCTACGTGTAAAGACATAGAAGATTAGCATTTTGACTTCTTTTGGATGTGTTAAATACAAAACACTACAAAACAGATGCTAAGAATTTATATTAAGAAGAATTCATAGCAACTTCAACCAATTCCTAAAAGGATTCCAACGTTAGCAACCTCAATCCAACGAGATTTCTTAGCACCTTAGCAACATGAGATTTTGCGATTCTAAGGGAGTATGGTGCAATCTTTCTCAAGAATATCATACGAATTTTCTCTACTCCAGGTATGTTAAGGTTAAGCCCTTCCTTCATTTTGGCATGATCTCATAATTACATGTGTTTGATAACGAGGCATAAAGAGAAGTTCATACTCCCGAATTTATATATATTATCCTAGTTTCATAAATTACAATATTCTCCTTTTCTGGACTTTATATTTAATTGAGTATTGTCTTCTTCCAGTCAAGAGAGCAGAGAGCCTATATATATATATATAGTATTACAGTATTTTAAGAGAGCAGCAAGCCTATATATATAGTATTACAGTATTTTCATTACCATCGAGCTATAATCGATGGGAAGGCCCCTATTGGGCAACCTCTGATCCGATGGTAAGTTATATACCGAGCCTACTGTGGCCGAGCGCCTATGAGTGAGCCCAGTTAGCCGAGATACAGAGCCTAGTATGGCCGAGCGCCTATGAGTGAGCCTACTATGGCAGAGCAGTTATATATATACCGAGTGTGTGTATATATATATATATATATACCGAGCCTTATAAGGCCTGACAGCTATTTTACTTACTATATTGAGAGAGTTGAGTCGGTATCAGTAGGTAAGCATATCTTCAGACTATCTTTGACTCCCAGTTACTTTCAGTTATTATATTATCAGTTCAATTTCAGCTTTCAGTATAGTGCCTTACATACTCGGTACATTATTTGTAATGACGTCCCTTTTTCCTGGGGATGCTGCGTTTCATGCCCGCAGGTCTCGATAGACAGGTCGAGAGTTCTCCAAGTAGGCGATCAGCTTAGCAGAAGATATTGGTGCACTCTATTTACTCCGGAGTTTCTTGTTTGGTCAGTATGATTTAGATGTGTATTGTTTGGTGTGGCGGGGCTCTATCCCTACCTTTATGACAATTATGTATTCTTAGAGGTTTGTAGACAGATGTCATGTACGTAAAAGATTGTATGGCCTTGTCGGCCTATGTTCAGTGTATAAGCGGTTATTTTGGTCTTATAGTCCCCTATGTCTTAGGTATAATTTGGTATTACATGTTGTATTCTACCTATCTCATGGCAGCCTATACAGTTCAGTTATCTATGATAGTATGATACGAAAAGATACGTTATGTTGGTACTCAGTTGAGTAAGGTACCGGGTGCCCGTCGCGGCCCATCGGTTTGGGTCTTGACAAAAGTGGTATCAGACCAGTTCTGTCCTAGGGATTCTACAAGCCGTGTCTAGTAGAGTCTTGTTTATGGGTGTGTCGTGCACCACACTTATAAGCAGGAGGCTACATAGCATTTAGGACTGTTACTCTTTCTTCTTACTCTAGATCGTGTGGTAGAGCTCATTTGTAAGAACTCAATTTCCTAAACTCTATCCTATTCATAATATGATGATGCCTATATCCAGAAAGGCAGTTGGTAAGAGATTGAATGTTGCTATGGAAGAGTTGAGTCATAGGAACTCGATTTTGCATGATTCTTATGATGGATAAATGTAAGGTCTTCAGCAGATCATGTGTGTACTAAGACGTGTAAGCCTTTTGATAAGGAGCCTTAAGGCAGCAATATCTATCCACCCCTATGGTGAAAGGCAATGAGAGATTCAGAAGATAGATACAAGTTCCAACAAGTAAAAGAAGCAAGATGAAGGAGGGTACGAGGCGCCCAACTAATGAAGATTATTAGTATTTACAATTCAGGAAAAGGAATATAAGCCTTTTGAGTTACATGCTACAATAACAGAGGTATGTATAATTGGCCACACCCATCTCAGTTATACCCTATTGGGGGCTAACAGGTATAGTTTAAGAAAAGGACAGGATATCAAGATCTGACTGGGGTTAGAGTAACCCAAAATGGTGAACGGATTGTTTGTGTTAGTTGACATTTCCGAAGAATATTACAAAGGTGCTAATAGATCTCCTTGTGAGACACCCAGATAGTGCATTCTAAAATACTACACCTAGATATGAGTACTACAAAGATAGGCACTAGAAGCCTTGAAGGGATAAATATTAACTTAGTATGGCTCCCGTCCCTAGTAGGGAGAGAATGTTAGGCAATTCAAAGAACTAGTGGATGGAGCAAGGGGAGCTAAAAGCAAAAGAATGTCTTGTTGAAGTTTTCAGAATAAAGTGATAGAAAGAAATGTTAGCAGGAAAAAAAGAAGAAGAGAGTTAATGAAGCATTATGAGTAAGATGTGATACATGGATGACAACGCAAGATTAAAAAAAATGAAATGAATGACAGTATTATAGAGTCTATAGCCAAGTGAAGGAAAAGACGAGAGGTGATAGGCCTTGAGACAACAAAAGAGTATAGGCCATAAAGTCATATCCTCATTTCGAGAAATAAGTTTGTGACTCCAACGTGACTACCAGAAGGAAAAGTTAAACCCCAAAATAATAGAAATCAATATGGACTGATGAACAAGGGAAACTAAACATGAATTAGGGACTGCTAAACATGAATTAGGGACTGAGTAATTTGATAATAGTCGGTATTGTGAAAATTTTAGATTTCGTTCCTGCGATAATAGAATGGACAACAGAAGGAGATTCATGAGAAATTCAGAGAATGGTCTTTCAGGAAAATGCTTCCCTAAAGCAAGCAATATGAGCAAAGTTAAGCTTAAGGGACTGTATGTGCCAGTTATACTAAGTGTCACCCTCACGAATAAGGAATTTCGTTATCCTTGGTACAGAAGGATTACCGCGAGGTGAGTAAGGATCATCGATGATGTGAAAAGATTCCAAAGATGAAAAGGTAAAATATCTATACGTAGATCATTGTAGCACTAAATCTTAGTGCTCCCCTAAATGGGGGAATATGGTATGATGTGGCATTAAGTCAGAATTAAGTGGTTCTAGAAACTATGGAATGGTAAAAGAAGAATGCGACAAAAAAAATGAGAAAGGGATGAGATTGCACTCATTCAAATCCTACAGATATGCTATGATTCTAGAACATTATGCAAGCACGACGTCAAGGAGAGGAAGTAAGGGTTCCTACCCGAGATGTTATTGATAGATAAGGAACAAGTGCGAGACATAAGTTAAGACAAAGGAAATAACCCAAGAAAGATTACGTGCAATATTGATATGAGAATGGGCCAACGAGTAGTTAGTATTTGATTCAGGAAGAGCCTAGTTATAGCTAAACAAGAGGACACAGATAAATCAATAGATTAGGCAAGATGAACATAGTGAACCCCAACAGGGGGAATTTAGTCTCGCAGATACGACATCATGACCCTTGGGAAATATTCAGACAAGAGTTGGGGTAGTTAAAGGTACTGTCTGAATGTTATGGAAATAAAAAATAGTCTCACTGGGAAGACAGTCAAAACTTCAGTTCAGGAGCAACCCTACAAGCACAAGTGCATGGAAATAAGTAACTATGGATAATTATAGGCGAGGAAGAACATGAAAAATTCCGTCAAGTATACGATGTAATAAGCTCGAAGCTTTATAAGAGTCAGAGGGTCCTCCCTAAGTACGACAACGAAAGACTAGCTGAGGAAATAAGAAAGAAGGCTTCAACCTAAATATAGTAACTTGAAGAAGAAATGGTCTTGTAATAGCAGTCTCACTACAACATTGTATGCACTCCATAAGAAAGTGGCACATATCGAAACTAATGAGCGGGAAATTAAACCAAAAGTAATACTTGAGATCGTATGAGTTGCACGAAAATTCCGGCATGCGTGGGAACTAGGATAAGCTAAGTAGGCACGCAACAAGTGGCAGAACAGCTAGAAGAAGTAATATCTTACGTTTAAAGAAAGCTGAGAGAGAACAAAAGGAATTATTTGATCAATGATCCAAAGTTAGATCCACTTAAGAGTTCGGAGTATTATCCATGCAGCGTATATGTTGACAATCATACAACCGTAGAAGACCCCGGTATAAGTTAAAAGAGTGAATTGAGCCCAGGGCATAAACAAAGGATTAAAATTATTACAAGATTGTATCCTGGATATTCCATAGATTCCATGAAGGGCTAAAGTAATAACTAATACCATTAGCCACATATCGGAAGACAACTTAAGCCTACATAAAGGCTGATCAGAAGGAAGAGGAAACTAAAGAATTACATCAACCAAGTAAATCAGGAATCTGATTATTGGCCTAGACAATTATAAAAATCGTGATTGAGAACCTTGGAGGATCATCCTTAATATCAGAGGCATAAGAGAGATAGTACAACAAAACCATCATATTCTATAACGGCCCTATGATAGAGCCAGTTAGAAGAGTACCAGCCTCGTAAAAAGTCAGCATGAAGCTAGCACCAGATTGTGTATGCACCAGAGGTGCAAGTATTATAAGAGAGCTTCAAGTTGGGGATGTGAATTATACCTGTGAGAAAGGGAGGTCATGAAGGAGATAGAATATGTGATGCGAGACTTTAAGGTAAGTAAGGTAAAGGTGAACAACATACGAGATACTCAAATGCAGAAGGTTATGAATAGTCCATACTTCAGATAGAAGGTTAGAAGCGCGGGGATTCAATATCCAGGAATGATAGCGACATCGTCAGTGGCATATCTTGCAGCCTATGGTTTCTAGGTATCAAGAGGTCTAGTTAAGAGAGTAAAAGAAGAGTTAGAGGCGATGTGATGTCTCGCTTGGTGTTCCAGAACAACACAAGGAAATCTATGGTGCAAGCAAGTTGAGGAAGGTTGCGAATAATATAAATAGATATATGTAGGTCGCAAGCTAAAGTATGGTAGAGCGACAAGGTTTTAGAAAGACAGGAGTAAGGATAAGAAAAGGCAAGTAAGAAGGTGACGAAAATGGATAAGTCCTCGGGGTTACGCCCATGAAAACAAGAGAGCTGATGGTTTGTCTAAGTTATAGAAAGTTTTGTATAGCCTGAATGAACTCAAAGGAGTCTAAGACTAGTAGCATTTAAAAGAGATGGAATGTTGCCCTGGTAGTAGAATGAAGGTGTAATTGTCATAGATGAAGGATGGCGTTTGGACCTTCGACCGAGTAATGATTTCATGAATTGTACAGGATTAAAATACCCACATAAGGTAAATCACGTTGGGATGCTATGAAATACGATTATGGATTATAGATTAATATTGAGGTGAATCAACAATGGATGGACAAAAGTCACAAAGTACGAGATGTGATTAGGCCATCAGTCTTAAGATAAACAATAATGAAGAAACATTAAAAGGACTTAGATTTAGACATATAGGATAAGCAAAGAGAGTAACCTGGAGTTTGGTGGCAGACCTCAGTAACGATAAATCGAAGTAAGAGTGATGGTATACTAACCTACCTAGATGTAGTAAAGTCATAAGGAGAGATAATCAAAGCTATGAAACAAGATATAGCAATATTCGTAAGTTCAACAAAGTACAGAGCGAAGAACTTCAAGTATACCTATAGACACCCAGAGAGATATCTTGTCATAACTCTATATATGTTTACAAAGTGAGCCTAGAGATTGGATAAAAGCTGGAGGAAAAAGGAGAGAAGAGTCGCATAAGCACACATACAAGGAAAATGTCGTACAGGCTGCATGACAAAAAGGTAGAAACAATTACGAGATTGGAAGGATTCAGACCACAAGTCGTGGTGCGAGAAAGAGGCGTAAAGAGGGGAATGCCCTGGCCTTTTGGATTCATTCACAAAATGGTTTCCTAGATGGCAAGAGGAGTAATAAAGTATTAACAAGAGCTATGGGTTATGAGAATGATAAATGCATCAGTCAACATTCGAGGATGAATGTTCCAAAGGGGGGAATGATGTTACACCCCATATTTTCGTACGTGAAAGTACGCCATAAATAAATTGATGAAAGCTCGGGAATGAGATTATTTTGGGATTATAAGTATTATGCTATTTCAAACAAAGGATAAGTAAATTCGTGAAGGTGAGAGGGTAAGCGAATCGAAGAAAATAGGTTTCGTCAAAGTTTGGCAATTTGGAATAAAATACGGACCGAGCTATAATACCCCGTATTTATGGATTAGTGCCATACAAAGTACCCCATGACCACGATAGTAGGATACGTAAAATGTGTTAAAAGTAAGTAGTATTTTAAGTAATTTGAGATAATTCTTAATTATGTGAGTAATTGGTTAATTATTGGGTAGCGGGATATTGCCTAAATTAACTAATGAATTATGGGATAAAGATTAAAACCCCCCACCCCACGTGGAAGTAAGCCACTACCTAAACATATGAATCTTAGTCATTATGGGTTATGTGGCAAACTAATGTATTAGATAAGAAACACTACATGTTTTTACGTGTAAAGACATAGAAAATTAGAATTTTGACTTCTTTTGGATGTGTTAAATACAAAACACTACAAAACAGACGTTAAAATTGTATATAAAGAAGAATTCATAACAACTTCAACCAATTCCTACAAGGATTCCAACGTTAGCAACCTCAATCCAATGAGAATTTTTAGCACCTTAGCAACGTGAGATTTTGCGATTCTAAGGGAGTACGGTGCAATCTTTCTCAAGAATGTCATACGAATTTTCCCTACTTCAGGTATGTTAAGGTTAAGCCCTTCCTTCATTTTGGCATGATCTCATAATTACATGTGTTTGATAACGAGGCATAAAGAGAAGTTCATACTCCCGAATTTATATATATTATACTAGTCTCATAAATTACAGTATTATTCCTTATAGAGACTCTATATTCAATTTAGTATTGTCTTCTTCCAGTCAAGAGAGCAGCAAGCGTATATATACAGTATTACAGTATTTTCATTACCATCGAGCTATAATCGATGGGCAGGCCCCTATTGGGCAACCTCTGATCAGATGGTAAGTTATATACCGAGCCTACTGTGGCCGAGCTCCTATGAGCGAGGCCAGTTGGCCGAGATACAGAGCCTAGTATGGCCGAGCGCCTATGAGTGAGCCTACTATGGCAGAGCAGTTGTATATATATATACCGAGCCTTATAGGGCCGGACAACTATGTTACTTACTATATTGAGAGAGTTGAGTCGGTATCAGCAGGTAAGCATATCTTGAGACTATCTTTGACTCCCAATTACTTTCAGTTATTATATTATCAGTTTAGTTTCAACTTTTAGTATATTGCCTTATATACTCGGTACATTATTTATACTGACATCCCTTTTTCCTGGGGACACTGCGTTTCATGCCCGCAGGTCTCGATAGGCAGGTCAAGAGTCCTCCAAGTAGGCGATCAGCTCAGCGAAAGATGTTGGTGCACTCTATTTACTCCGGAGTTGCTTGTTTGGTCAGTCTGATTTAGATGTGTATTGTTTGGTATGGCGGGGCTCTGTCCCTACCTTTATGACAATTATATATTCTTAGAGGTTTGTAGACAGATGTCATGTACGTAAAAGATTGTATGGCCTTGTCGGCCTATGTTCAGTGTATGAGTGGTTATTTTGGTCTTATAGGCCCGTATGTCTTATGTATAAGTTGGTATTACATGTTGTATTCTACCTATCTCACGGCAGCCTATACGGTTCAGTTATCTATGATAGTATGATAAGCAAAGATACGTTATATTGGTACTCGGTTGAGTAAGGTACTGGGTGCCCGTCGTGGCCCATCAGTTTAGGTCGTGACATTTTCTCCCCAACGATTTTGCTTCAGCAGACCTACAGTCGCTTCTGCAACTCCGCACCTGCAGAAATTCCATCACAGGTGCGGGTCTCACTTAAGCTAATGAAATTCCGCTTCCGCGGACACAAAAACACATTTGCGCTCACGCTTCTACGGCCAGTGGCTCGCTTCTACAGAGTGTTGACCGCACCCGTGGTCCTCCCCCAGCCCACTCAAATCCTCTTCTACGGCATCTGCGTGTCCACACCTCTGGACAAACCCACCGCAGGTGCGATGACACCAGAACTTCAGCAGCTTCAGCAACCGTAAAAGTCCAAAAATAATTCGATTTCAATTCGATTCATACTCGAGGCCCCCGAGACCACGTCCGAATATACCAACAAGTTCAAAAACACATAATAAACCTACTTGAGGACTAAAATCACATCAAACAACATCGATTCTACAAATCGCAACCTAATTCAAACCTATGGAAACCATGAACATCTAACTTCCAAAACTAACACCGATTCATACCAAACCAACTCCAACTGACCTTAAATTTTTCACACAAGTCATAAATGACACAACAGACCTAACCCAACTTCTGAAATCAGAATCCAACCCCGATATCAATAAAGTCAGTTCCCGGTCAAACTTCTCAACCTTCCAAACATTCAACATTCTAACTTTTGCCAATTCAAGCCAAAACGATCAATGGACCTCCAAATCAATATCCGAACACGGTCCTAAGTCCAAAATAACCATACGAAGCTATCAGAACTGTCAAAACTCCATTCCGGAGTCATCTACACAAAAGTCAAATTCCGGTGAATCCTTTCAACTTAAGCCTCCAACTTTGGGACTAAGTGTCCCATTTCACTCCGACCCAAAACCAAAATCAACCACCCCGTAAAGTCACATAACCACAATATAACATAAAGGAGGCAATAAATAGGGGAACGAGGCCAATATACTCAAAACGACCGGCCAGGTCGTTACATACTTCTAGCATGAGGAATGTTACATCTATATACCTATATGTCATATATGCATGTCAAATGTAATGTATCATGTGATAATACCAGGTACACACTCTCTTAGAGTATATAATCTGTCTATCTCAAATTCCTACTCATCAAACACAATTACTCAGCACTGTACGGGTGCCTGGCATCAATGCCCCTCAAAAAAGCATGTGTATATAAATTATCGTGCCTGCGCTCATTGCTGGTATGTCAGACTCAAGAGGGGCGGATCCTGCCCAAGCGCTAATATAAAGCTTATAAGGCCTACTGCGGCGTGCAGCCCGATCCACAATAATGAATAAGCCAATAAGACCTACTGCGGCGCTCAACCCGATCCACAATAACACTCGCCAAATCCGTCTTTCAAGACTAACTCAGTCATAAATCTCTCTAGTCTCACGGGGTTACAAGTCTCATACTACTCAGCCCAAACAATGATAACATGATGTAATAGTAAATGACAACAGAGACTGAGATATGATATGCAAATAAATAAACATGACTGAGTACATAATTATAGTTAAAGCAAATAACTCAACAGTAGACATAACTACAATGGGTCCCAACTGAATAAGCACATAGCCTAAACAAGATTTCTAGCATGAATCACAACTCAATTACTCTAACACGTACGAATTACACGGATAAAACAAGACTAGATAACTACACAACACCACTGAATCAACCGAGTCATAATTATACGGTACATGCCCACACACCCGTCACCTAGTATGTGCGTTACCCCAACACCAACCATATAACTCGTATTCCAGGGATTCATACCCTCCATACCAAGTTTAGAAGTGTTACTTACCTCAAAGTACGCAACTCAATACTCCAACAAACCCTTGCCTCGCGAATCGGCCTCCGAACGACTCGAATCTAGTCATACACAACTCAATATAATCAATACAAGCTATAGGAATCGATTCCATACAATAAAGCTAAGTTCAATAACCAAATTAAAAAAGTCAACCCAAAATTTCAACTCCGGGCCCACACCTCGGAACCCTATAAAATTCATAAATTTCGAACACCCATTTAATAACGAGTCCAGCCATACTAAAATCATCAAATTTCGACCATAAATCAAACCTCAAATCCCCAAATCTTACTTCACAATACATAAACCACAAATCCCCAAATTTTACCTCAAAAACACATAATGTAGGTGAAAAAATCAATGGGTATTCAATATAAATGAACCAAAGTGATCAAAAGTTGCTTACCTCTTGAAATATAGTGAAATCCTTCTCAAATATTGCCACAAGCCGAGCTTTGAAAGTCCAAAAATGAGAGAAATTTCCAAACCTTCGATTATAACCTTCTGTCCAAGCGTCTCTCACATGCGGACACATAAGCCGCATCTGTGGTTCCGCTTTTGCCGAAAATCCACCGCTTCTGCGAAGCCCACTTAAATCCCAACCAGCCGCTTCTGCGGCCCTTTCCCTGCTTTTGCGGAGTCCTCTCCGCTTCAGCGACAAAAGCCTCCCAGGCCACATTCGCTTCTGTGACTAACCGATTGTACCTGCGAGCTCGTAGGTGCGGAATTTTTCTCGCACCTGCGTAACCACCCAACACCACTCAGGATCGTTTCTGCGACCCCTTAGCCGCATCCGTGGGACCGTACCTGTGGCCAATTCCTCAGAGGTGCGGTTGCACCAGAACTGAGCATAACAGATTTTCCATAAGTTCAAAATTCAATCTGATTTCAATCCGAATCACACCCGAGGCCCCCGAGACCCCACCCAAACATACCAACACCTCCTAATACATGATACAAAAGTCTAAGCCTCAAATCATATCAAACAATATCAAAAGCACGAATCGCACTCGAATTCAATCCTATTGAAACTAATGGATTTCCAAATTCTAAAATCAATGTCGAAACTTATCAAACAAACTCCGATTGACCTCAAATATTGCACACTAGACATAAATGACACAATGGACCTACTCCAACTTCTGAAACCAAAATCCGGGCTCGTTATCAACAAAGTCAACTCTCGGTCAAACTGCTCAACTTTTCAAGCCTTTAACTTTCCAACTTTTGCCAATTCAAGCCAAACGACTTACCGACCACCAAATCAATATCCGTACATACTCCTAAGTCCAAAATTATCATACGATACTATCGGAACCATCAAAACCCTATTACGGAGTCATTTACGCATGACTTAATATCTAGTCAACTCTTTCAACTTAAACCTCCAACCTTGGGACTAGGTGTCCCAATTCATTCCGAAACATCATCGGAACCAAAGCAACTACCCCGACAAGTAACATAACCACAAATAAATATAGAATAAGCAATAAATAGGGGAACAGGCCTAGAATACTAAAAACGACCGGTCAGGTCATTACATTTTCTGAAAAATTTTATTTACACATAAATAATAATAAATATATAAGATTAAGTATTATCATTTTCTAAAACAATGTGCACACTTAAAGAATACGTAGTAAATTAATACAAATCTAAAAAAAATCAAAGTCTAGCTCATTATTCAAAGTTCAAATAGTATTTCTTTGAGTAAAAAGTTTATTTTGCTTTTCTTTTTCATCAACACAAGTGAATTAAATTCAAGTGTCGATCGAAAAAATAAAAAAGCAAACGGCTGTAAATGTTAAGCTTCTCATTGCAAATATTTTATTACCATTATTAGAATTATTATTATTTCCTATTTATTTTGGTCCTTAATTTAAGCATCTTAACTAGAAAAAGTATAAACTTTCAAGTTGCTTTTTTTAGTTTTATCTATTAAGTAAGTAAGTGAGACATGTGAGTCCATATGTCAAGTAATATGAGAGCCTCACATAATTATGACGTGGCATGTGTGTGACACAAAATTAAATTTTTCTATGTCCCTAATCCTTTTTGGGGACTCATCTTTGTGTGTTATGGTGGAGCAATTAAAACATACACTACACACTCAATTTTTTTATGGGAATTATTTCGTGACCTGAAACCAATTAAGACAGGGAGAATTCATGATAACTTGTTGGCTTGATTTGAACAAGTGTCACTGCTTGTTAAATGACATATCCCATACCAAATTTCTTGTTTGGGAGATTTATTCTCATAACGTATGATTTAGCTACAACTGAAGGCATATAATTTATGCTAATCCAACTTACATCTAAATCATCATTATCAAGATACACCATCAAATTTATAATTTGAAACTATACTCTTATAAGTTTAGCAAGCAGCCCTGCAAAAGTCAATTTGCAAGTTGATAACAATTGCATATTAGGTGCATCTATTAAAATTTTATAATAGTAAACAATCCATATGGCAGGTGACTGTGCCAATATATGTATGATCTTTTCTATATTCTAAAAATTAGGGAATACAATCTTAACCTTAGTTGGTACAATAATCTGTTTATTATGAGAACAAGCAACATAAGAAACTTCTACTCTTCAATATAGACAAATTTGAATTCTTAATTATTTTGTGTATCTTATCAAAATCGGAATGGTCAAACTGGTCATGCCAACTGATAAATTAATTTATATTAGTAAACTTCTTGTTTACCGTGGCATATGATTCCACCATGCAAATCTTATAGTACAAACCGGAGGAAAGGTGGGTAGCCTTACACATACATATTTCTAACCCGCTTTTATTATAGTAATATGAAGATATTAAATTTTTCCATCAATTATCTCAATATAATAGCCATGTTGGCCCTTGCATTTGAAACTAAATTAGTTTCTTCTGATACTTACTACAATACCAATGCTATGAACAATTTTATTTTTCAGATAATATTAAATTAGTTCCTCCAGAGCTCTCAATTAATTTTATACTATCAAAGATTTTATGACACCATCCATCTGGTAAATATCTCCTCCACAAAAAAAATTGTATTATAATTGCCACGGTCAAAATTATCATAGGCAAGACTTATTTCTTGATTTATTTTTGCTTTAATAATTTATGAGCCCTGGCAAAATATTTTTGACTTACCATAAGTACGTGACTAATGACATATATGTGCAGCTATACAATGATATTCACTTTCTTTATTTTCCTCAAACCTCGCATGAGGTGAATTATGGTATTTGTCCAACCATGCATGAAAACGTCCTTATTCATAAATTTTATCATATAATATTACATTCACTTTTAGGAATGAGTCTGTGTTCACAATACTTATCACAAGTCACATTCTCTTCAGGAATGTATTATAATAATTTGGAAGTGCTTTATTATTTTTCATACCACAGTAATGGTAAATATTGCCTTCATTTTCTGAAGAATTAATTGGTAACCTTTATCACGACCCACAATTCCACTGGTGATCATGATGGTCCCTAACCCCAATTGGCTAGGTGTCACGACCCAAACTCCCACCGGAGCCGTGATGGCTCCTAACTGTTTGCTAGGAAAGTTAATATTAAATAAGTAGGAACAAACTTAAATAACAAAAATAAATAGTCTTAATAGTGGAATAATCATAAAATAACAGAAGCAATAACATTAATACAACTAAAACTATCTCATGATCTAGTGTCAACGAGTAATGAGCACTACATAATTTAAAAATAGAATCTGATCCCAAAATACAGAATTGTATGGAAGATAGAAAAGTAATAACATAGACTGAGAGAAAAGGGACTTCAAGGCCTGCGAACATAGACAACAACTACCTCAAAATCTCCAAGAACTGGTACTGGTGCCACTTGCTAGCAATCACCTCTCTCGCCAGTACTTTAATCTGCATATAAAGTAGAGAGTGTAGTATGAGTACAACCAAACATATTTACTCAATAAGTAATAAGCATAGCCTCGGGCTGAAAGTAGTGACGAACTCGGTAAGGTCCAATACTCGTTACCAATAACTAATTACAACAATAACTAAATAATAACAGTAAAGAAAAGTAGCTCAAGTAATATTAAATTCAGCCTTTTCACAAATAGCAGGATACTAAGCATGCATTTCAAGAATAGTAGTTGAGATATACACAAATTATCTAAGCATAGTTTTATCAATTAAACTAAGATTCCAAGCTCAACATATCAAATAGAGATATCAAGCATCAATAAACATGAGGGAAGAAATACAGCCGAGTACCTGCCTGACAAGTATACATGCCAAAATCAATAATATCACAGTTAAATCATCAAGTTTATCAAATCCAGCACATGTATAGTATCTGAAATTATTTCCCTCTCAATCCATCACACACAACAATACTCAGCACTGTACGGGTGCCTGTCACAAGTCCCTCACACAAGCACATATGTGACCCCGTGCCTGCGCCCATGGTTAATACCTGACTCCAGAGCGGTGGTTCATTGCCCAAACACTAATAGGATCTAAGACAACAATCAATATCACTCAGCCCATTATGAAGTCGGGCTCACGCGTCACCTCATAATCACTACCACTCAGCCCAACATAGGGCATGACATACGCGTTACCTCACTATCAGTATCAAATCGGCTCTATAATCTAAGATCAGTCATCAACTGCTCAAGTCTCAATATTCACATCTCACAGTACTCAGCTCAAACTGTGTCACATATACGAGGGAATCAATAGCATGAAAGATAACATACAAAAAATGCAATAGATAGAGATATAACATGCAGGTGCAACATCATGACCGAGAATATGACTACAACTAAGGTAAACAACTCAATATAGCAAGAATAACCCTATCATATCTCAAACAGATAAGCGCATAGCCTAGACATGATTTATAGCGTGAATATTAGTTCAAGTAGTCATGCAAGTAGAGATAACACGGAAATAACGAGCATGATAGCAAAATGGCATATAATAGATTAAGAAATACCCGAAGAAATTACCCTTAAATAAAATTTAGACAAGTTACTTACCTCAAAGAGCTTGAATCACTACTCTAAAAGGCCATTTCCACGCGAATCAACGACCAATCGGCTCAAATCTAGTCAAAAATAACTCAATAACATCAAACACAGCTATAGAAATCAATTTCAAGTAATAAAGCTCCCATCTTTATCAAAATATAAAGAGCCAACCAAAAAATCAACCCGGGCCCACTTCCCAGAACCCGACAAAAGTCATAAATCCCGACTACCCATTCGAATATGAGTCCAAATATATAAGTTTCATCCAAATCCGACTCTAAATCGGGGTTCAAATCTCACTTAAATCACTCTCCAAAAATTTCTCATAAAACCCCAATTTTTCACATAGATTTCATTAATCAAAAGCCAAAATCAAGAGTAGAATCATTAATAATAAGCAAATCCGAGTTAAAAGAACTTATCCAATCCAAGTGGGTGAAAATCATCTAAAGATTTGCCCCAATTCGAGCTCCCAATTTCAAAATATGATAAAATGAAGCCAAACCCTCAATTATAATATCCTGACTAGCGATTGTCACTTCTGCGAACTCTAGCTCGCATCTACGAGCTTGCTTTTCCGACAAAAGGCTCGTTTCTACTAGCTTCACTAAAAAGCCGACCTTCCGCTCATGCGTTCAAAGTTTCGCTTATGCGAACATAGAAGCACGACTGCTTGTGTGTACCTGCGCCCAACACTCTGTACCCAAGGACACTGCTACCCTCAGCCATTTTTCGCATCTGTGACCCCCTGTCCGCAATTGCACCTGCAAACCAAACCTCGCAGGTGCGGAAGAACCAGACTTGATCTGCCAACTAGCTTGAAAATAATCCGTAATCCATCCGAAATACACCCGAGGCCTCTAGGACCCCATCAAATCACACCAACCAGTCCCAAAATACAACACGGACCCACTCAATGTCTTAAATCACACATGGTAACATCAAAAATACAAATCACTCCTCAATTCAAGCTTAATGAAATAATCAACTTCCAACTTTCAAAACTCATGTTGAACCATGTCTAACCAAATCAGAATGACCCCAAATTTTGTAAACAAGTCCCAAATAACATAATGAACCTGTTCCAAGTCCTGAAACCACAATCAGACCCCAATAGCCTCAAAGTCAATTCCCGGTCAAACTATGAACCTCTCAAACCTTCAAATTTTCAACTTTCGCCAATTAGAGCCAAATTAACCTAGGAACTTCCAAATCCAATTTCGGACATGATCCTAAGCCCAAAATCACCATGCAAACCTATTGGGACCATCAAATCACCACTCCAAGGGCGTTTACACAAAAGTCAAATCTCGGTCAAGTCTTATAACTTAATCTTTCAACCATGGAACTAAGTGTTCCAATTCACTCCAAATCCTTTCCGAAACGAAATAAACCACCCCGACAAGTTACATAACAACAAATACACATATGAAGAGCATCAAATAGGGGAGCGAGGATCAAATACACAAAACAACTGGCCGGATCGTTACATTCTCCCCCTCTTAAACAGAACGTTCGTCCTCAAACAAGTTTAGAATCATACCCGGGATATCAAAAAGGTGAGGATATCTGCTCCGCATATCATGTTCGGTCTCCAAAGTAGCCTCCTCGACTGATTGACCTCTCCACTGAACCTTCACCAATGCAATATTCTTCGACCTCAGCTTTCGAACATGCCTATCCAAAATGGCCACTAGCTATTCACTATAAGTTAACTCCTTGTCCAACTGCACCGAGCTTAAATCCAACACATATGACAAATCCTCATAGTACTTCGGAAGCATGGAAACATGAAATACCGGATGAACTCCCAATAAGCTAGGTGTCAAAGCAGGTCTGTAGGCCACCTTACCAACTCTCTCCAATACCTCGAAAGGACCAATATATCGAGGGCTCGACTTGCCCTTCTTCCCAAATCTCATCACGCCTTCCATGAGTGAAACTCTAAGTAGAACCTTCTCTCAAAAGCATCACAAACTAATCTGTAACCAACACCTTAGCCTCACCAGGCTCAAAACATCCAATAGGAGAACGACACTGTTTACCATACAAAACCTCATACAGAGCCATCTGAAATGCTGGACTAATAGCTATTATCGAAGAAAACTTTGCCAAAGGTAAGAACTTATCCGAATGAACTTCAAAGTTTATCAAACAAGCTGGCAACATGTCCTCAAGAATTTGAGTAGTCCACTCAGACTGGCCATCTGTTTGCGGGTGAAAAGTTGTGCTAAGTTCGACATATGTACCTTTACTTTCGCTGAACATCTCTTCAAATGTGAGATGTGAACTGAGTGCCACTATGTGAAATGATTAAAATAGGCACGCCATGCAAAATGAACCACCTCTAGGATGTAAATGTAAGCTAACCTCTCCGAAGTATAAGTGGTCAACACTGGTATGAAGTGCGCGGACTTAGTAAACCTATCCACGTGACCCAAATAACATCAAACTTTCTCATGGTACATGGTAAACCTACCACAAAGTCCATAGTGATACGCTCATACTTCCACTCCGGTATAACCATCTTCTGAGTCAAACCACCTGGTTTTTTATTTTCATACTTTACTTGCTAGTAATTCAAACATCATGAAACATGACCCCCAATGTCCTTCTTCATCCTCCACCATCAATAGTGTTGCTTCAAGTCATGATGCATCTTCATAGCACCTGGATGAATAGAATTCCGCAAAATATAAGCCTACTGAAATATCAACTCCCTCAAACCATCGATACTAGGAACACAAAGCTAGACCAAAAGTCGCATAACACCATCATCTCCAATAACTACCTTCTTAGCACCAACTCACTGTATTGTGTACTTAAGTATATACAAGTGTGGATGATCATACTGACGAGCCTTGATACGCTCAAACAAAGACAATGGCGTGACAACATAAATAAAGGACTCTATTAGGCTAAAAAATATCCAATCTTAGAAATTCATTGGCCAAGGCCATAACATCCATAACCCAAGGCCTCTCATCAGCTGGAATAAATGCCAAACCGCCATATGCTCTCTGCCTTTCTACTTAAGACATACGCTACCACATTCGTCTTACGTGGATGATACAAGATAGTAATATGATAATCCTTAAACAACTCAAGCCACCTCTTCTGCCTCAAATTCAAATCCTTCTGCTTATACAAGTGCTAAAGGCTATGATGATCATCATACACCTCACAAGACATACCATACAAATAATTCCTCTAAATCTTGAGTATATGCACAATAGCCGCCAACTCCAATTCATGAACTAGAAAATTCTTCTCATGAGGCATTCAACTTCCGTGATGCATAAGTAATCACTCTACCCTCCTAAATCAACACCGCACCAAGATAAACCCGTAAAGCATTACGATACACCGTATATGACCCTAAACCGATAGGCAACACCAACACTAGGGCTATAGTCAAAGCAACCTTGAACTTCTGATAGCTTCCCTCATACTCTTCGGACCATCTAAGAGGAACGCCTTTTTGAGTCAACTAAGTCAATGGAGCTGCAGTAGATAAAAATCCCTCAATACAATGATGATAGTAGCCTGCCAAACCCAAGAAACTCCTGCTATCCATGGCTATAGTAGGTCTAGGCTAATTTTGAACTGCCTCAATCTTCTTGAAATCAACCTTAATTCCATCACTGGATATTACGTGACCCAAGAATGCAACTGAGTCCAACCAATACTCAAACTTAGCATAAAGTAGCATCTCCATCAAGGTCTGAAGCACAATCCTAAAATGCTGCACAGGCTCCTCCCTACTACGGGAGTAAACCAAGATTTCGTCAATGAGCACATTACAAAAGAGTCCAAATAAGTCTTGAACACCCGGTTCATCAAATCTATCAATGTCGCTGGAGCATTAGTCAAACCAAATGACATCACCAACCATGCATAATGACCATATCGAGTCCTAAAGGCCATCTTAGAGATATCCGAAACCCTAATATTTATTTAATGATAACTCGATCTCAAGTCAATCTTAGATAACACTTTAGCAGCTTGAAGTTGTTAAAATAAATTATCAATACGAGGAAAATTACTTGTTCTTGATAGTAACCTTGTTCAACTACTTATAATCAATGCACATCCTCATAGTACCATCTGTCTTCTTCATAAACAACACTAGCGTAACCTAAGGAGAAACACTAGGTCTAATTAACTCCTTTCCAAGAAAATCTTGTAATTGCGCATTCAATTCTTTCAACTCAGTTGGAGCCATATAATAAGGTAGAATAGATATAGGCTGAGTTTCTGAAATTAAGTTAATACCAACATCAATATCCCTATCTGGTGGCATACCCAACAAATCCGTAGGGAACACTTCCAAAAACCCTCTCACAACCGTTACTGAATCCATATGAGGAACTTCCATGCTAGAATCCCGAATAAAAACCAAATATGTTAGACATCCCTTCTCAATCATACACCGAGCCTTCAAAGTGAAACCACCTTATTTGTAGAATGACAAATTGACCCTCTCCACTCTAAAATAGGCAACCCTGGCATACCTAAAGTCACAGCCTTGGCGTGGAAATTTAAGATAGCATGATATGGAGATAACAAATCCATGCCAAGAATCACTTCAAAATCCACCATATCCAACAATAACAGATCAACTATAGTATCATATCCATTAACAGTAACCACACAGGACCAATAACCCAATCCACTACAATAGAATCTCCAATAGGCACAGACACATAAACAGGAATATCTAAAGAATTATGGAACATACAAAAAAAAGCACAAAGTAAGATGACACATACGAATAAGTAAAACCCAAATTAAACGACACTGAAGCATCTCTATGAAAGATAAAGAAAATACCTATAATGACTTCATCAGATGCCTCTAGCTCACATCTACCAAGGAAAGCATGACAATGAGCCTGTCCTCAACTGGTCTATCCTCCTCCTCCAAGATGACCTCTTGCTAACTGACCTCCCTCTAGTTGACTGGCCTCCATCCCTAGCTAGCTGGGCAGGTAGTGTGGCAACTAGGGCTAAAATCATAGTCTGGGTACCTTAAGACATACCACCTCGAAGCCTTGAGAAATATCTTCTTAGACGCCTCAAATCTCCAAACTCAAAGAAACCTCTTTGCTGGCATGATTATTGGGACTGAGTCTGACCCTGACGACCAGAATAACCATCATACAAACCATAAGCTGGAGACGCACCGTAGGATGCCTACCCTGAACAAGCTTCGTGAGAATCATGAATGACTGGAGTACCAAAGGAATTCTGAAGTGCTGAGGGAACTGGTCTACCAGAATAGCCACCAGGGTTCGGGGGTGTTTTGGAATACTTTATTTATATCTTGAATCTTAGAGTTGAAATAGTTGACTAAGGTTTGACTTTTGGGTAAAAGGACGTAGAATCAGGTTTTGATAGTTTCAATAGGTTATAATAAGGATTTTGGACTTATAAGTATGTTAGAATTTGGTTTTGAATGTTCCTAGAAGGTTTTGACCCTATTTTTTGAAAGTTGGCATTTGAAAGAACTTAAGAGTTCATGAGTTTGACCAAGAGCGGACTTTGATGTTAATGGGCTCTGATTGGCATTCCGAGTCCTTTTATAGGTCAATATAGTTGAATTTAATTTGTGCACAATATGGTTTCAATCTGAGGTGTTTAAGTATGATTCTGATGCTTGATTGGAAATATAAAGGCTTATGAACTTTAGCGAGTTTCTAAATGTTGTTTGGCCTCTTATTCTAAGATTTGATGTTTCTATTTGTGTTCCTAGCCCAAGAACAAGTTTGAATAGGATATATGAACTTGTTAAGATGATTGGACGAGATCCCGAGGGGCTCAGTTGGGTTTAGGGGTGTTTTAGATCATTTTAAACCAAGTTCATATACTACCGAGGTGTTCGGCCCGATCCACATGAATAGAGAAACTCTACAAACTACAATAAACAACTACAACACCATAATAGTGCTCAAAGAAGGCATAATTTCCATCAACAATCAAGTATTCTTCCAAAACTCAAGATAATGAAGCTTGGTCTCACAAGATCCCAAATCAAATTTCATTTATAAATTCAAGTAATTAAACTAACAAGTTGGGTTCAAATAATACAAGTAATTAAACGAACTCTAGTCATTTTTGTGCATACGTAACACCCACAATTATTAAGAAATAAAAACTTTAAACACCCAAGGGGATAATTCCCTATTACAAGATTAGACAAAAGACTTACCTCACTTCCAAGTCTACTACTCGGCTCTTCAACCACACTAATTGCCTCAAATCGGTGCCGAGCAATCCAAAACTAGCCAAAGGTCATATAAACTAATCAATATATGTTAAAAAGTTCATAATTTAACTATTATAGTAATTACCCAACCCATTTTGAAAAATTCCTAAAAGTCATCCCCATGTCCATGTTCCCAGATTCCGAAATTTTTTGTAGATAAATATTACCCATAACCTTATGAACTCAAATATATAATTTCTATAAAATTCCTTAATCATTTTCTTGGTTTAATCTCATTCTTACCAAAACGTAGGTTTTACAATATAATCCTAAAATTTCCACAATTTACATGTTAGAATCAACCCATAATTTATGTATTAAACTCATATTGGGTAGGAATTACTTACCTTAAAATACTAGACGAAAAACCACCCTCCAAGAGCTCCAAAATGGGCCAAGAGAAGTGGAAAATGAAAACGAATGGCCTAAGTCCCGATTTTTATTAAGTTTCTGCCCAGTGATCCCTTCTTCGCGATTGTGAAAGAAGTCTCGCGATCACGAAGGCTAAGTTGACACTGCCTAGTTTTCCCCTTTACCGAATGCGACAGGGGCCTCACGATCTCGAAGGCTGAACTAGTAAACACTTCGCGAATGAGAGCTCCCCTTTGTGAACGAGAAGGCTACCCAGCCTGCCATCCTTAGCCTCTATTCTTCTACGCGATCATGACCTACACTTCGCGATCGTGAAGCTCACTGCCAAATCCCATCGCGAACGCGAAACATGAAATTCCCCCAAACCAAATCCTTCATCTTAAACGCGGGAAAGCCTATATGTTCGCGAAGAAAGAAACTAGCACCAACAATTTTTACATTTTTTGTTCAGAACTCCGGGTGGTCCGAAACATACCTGAGCCACACAGGACGATGCCCAAATGAACCAACAAGTTGATAAACATAATACGGACATGCTAGAAGCATCAATACACATAAAAAAAATATCGAAACTATGAATCGCAGAATAAAACCAAATTAATCAACTCATGAACTTCAAACTTCTTCAACTAGCTCCAAACGCGACGAATCTCACTTAGAAAACTTGGAATGATGCCATATTTTGTGTGTCACGCCCCGAACCTAGGAGCGAGACAAGCACCCGGTGCCTCACCTAACCTGGCGTACCAAATTGCGACTAAGGGACTCTGAACACATAATGTCATACTTTGGCCATGGGGCCACCTTGCAAGACAATTTGCGAAGCAAAATATAAAACTGAATGGAAACTAGCGCTAACTAAACATCAATATAAAGCTAGGCTGACAAGGCCGTCATAGCTACTACAGCTGACAAACCATCAAATATACATACCAGGCCTACAAACCCAACATACTGCACTAACCAACAGGATATGTCTACAATCCTCTACTGATAGATATATTGTGATCGGAACAGGGCCCCGACCTACCCATATTATATATATAAATACATACATAAGATGCACACAAAAACCTAGACCCGATAACTCCGAAGGATGTGGAGCTTACTGATCAGGCTAAACTCTGGAAATATCTACTGAGGAGGTCTACTCGTCTGTCTATCTGAACCTGCATGCATGAAATGCAGCGTCCCCGAAAAAGGGACGTCAGTATGAAATAATGTACCGAGTATATAAGACGATAACATAACTGAAAGTTGAAACTGAACTGATAATATAATAACTAAAAATAATTGGGAGTCAAAGATGATCTGGAGATATACTTACCTGTTGATACTTACTCAACTCCTTCAATATAGTAAGTAAAATAATTGTACGGCCTTATAAGGCTCGGTATATATAACTGCTCTGCCGTAGTAGGCTCGCTCATAGGCGCTCGGCCATACTAGGCTATGTATCTCGACCATGCTGGGCTCGCTCATAGGCGCTCGGCCATAGTAGGCTCGGTATATAACTTTCCATCTGATCAGAGGTTGCCCAATAGGGGCCTGCCCATCGATTATAGCTCGATGGTAATGAAAATACTGTAATACTGTATATATAGGCTTGTTGCTCTCTTGACTGGAAGAAGACAATACTAAATTGAATATAGAATCTCGATAAGGAATAATATTGTAACTTATGAGACTAGAATAGTGTGAATAAATTCATGAATATGAACTTCTCTTTTTGTCTCATTACTAACACATGTAGCTACGAGATCATGCCAAAATGAAGGAAGACTTAATTTTCCAGCCCTATATACACCATCAAATACTACAAAACAGCCCAACACACCCCAATCTCTTCATACACAAAACGACCACCATAGTAGTGTCAAACGACCCGAAAATGTTATGACGAACGACCAGCCAACCACCCTAAATTTATATGGTGTTTCTACACCCCCTTCCTCCTCCAAAACTTCACAAAATAGTAGTAAAACACGCAGCCCAACAGCAACACAAAACAGTCCACAAAACAGTCCGCTACAAGTGAATAACTCGAACTCACGGCTTCCGATCACTGTCCCGTGAGTTCTCACAAGTATAGAACGACTTACCATGAATTTACAGAAGAAAAATTGGATGAAAGAGAGAAGTAAACTCACCTTATTTGTTGGATAACTCAGCTCTTATCTTGGTTCTTCAAACTCTAGGTTTTACCTCCAATTAGAACTTGAAAGGGAGAGAAAATCAATTAGGGTTTGTGGGAAATTTTTGGGAGGATTCTTTGCAGAGCTTATGTCTGGTTATTATGCTCTATTTTAAGTCTAATATATGAAGAAAATAGGCCTTTAAAAGGCCTCTTTGGACGACCCGAAATGGCCCATTTTTTTGGGCTCTCATTTAAGCAAGTAGGTGACACACCTACTTGTCACCTAGCAGCTTGCGCAGTATCGCACAAATGCCCATATCTTTCTACTCCAATATCGTATTGACAAACGGTTTAATGCATTGGAAAATAAACTCATAGATCTTTAATTTGATGGGTGGAACACCCCAGAACTCTAATTATATTGGGAGAAAATTGCAATTACATTTGACCCAAAGTTTCAGTAAAACTTATGAGTGTAACTTGTGATGACTTTCATCGACTTTTGTTCCACAACTCGCTTGACATTAAAACATAACACACGGATGTCATACGACTAATATAAATCATAACATAATCTCCTTATCATGTTAAGCACCCTAGTCTCCAAAGGTATATGTTATAACATTCCCAACTTGTCGACTTTCGACGAAACATTATTTTCTTCAATTGCTTTAGCTTCTGAACCGTCCAACCCTCTTTGTACTTGTTGTTCATGATCTTCAATATTTGTAACCTCAAAGGTAACATGATTAAATTACTTTACATACTTTTAAATATTATCTCATTTTTGGTCCTACATTAGTTTGCTTACGACGCATTTTTACGTACAAAAATATAGGGTGTAACATTGTGTATAAGTCATAAATAACCATATGAACCTATTCCCAGGCTCGAAATCCTTAAAGGACATTGATATCACCAAAGTCTACTTCAAACCAAATTTAAGAAACTCTAAAACCTTCAAGGCGCCAACATTCAACACTAAGCACTGAAACGCTCCCGGGTCACCGTAACTCGATCCGAACACACGCTCAAGTCTAAAATCATCGTGCGAACCTATTGGAACCATCAAATATCGGTTTCGAGGTCATTTACTCAAACTGTTGATCCAAGTTAAACGTGGCCACTTTAGAACACTATTAAGGAACTAAGTATTTCGATTTCAACCTGAACCCTTCCAGAACCAAACCAACAATCCCCTCAAGTCACAAAATAGTAAAAGCACATACGTGGAGTCTTAAATAGGGGAACATGGATCTAGAAAGAAAAACGACCGATTGTGTAGTTACAATCTCCACCTCTTAAACAAACGTTCATCCTCGAACGGGTCTAGAATCATGCCTGGAGTGCTAAATGAGTGTGGATATCTGCTCCACATGTCCTCCTCGGTCTCCCAGGTCATCTCTTCGCCTGGTTGACCCTTCCACTGGACCTTTACCGTAGAAATCTTCTTAGACCTCAACTAGAAAACCTGCCTGTCAACAATAACAATTGGCTCCTCCTAGTACCCCAAGCTATCATCTAGCTGAATTGTGTTGTAATCTAACACACGAGACTGTCGACATAGTACTTCTGGAGCATAGACGCTTGGAAAATCGGATGAACTCCCGATAGACTAGGAGGCAAAGCAAGCTTGTAAGCAACCTCCCGAACTCGCCTCAACACCTCAAATGGACAAATAAACCTCGGACTCAGCTCTCCCTTCTTTCCGAACCTCATGATATCCTTCATCAGTGAGACTTTCAAGAGAACTTTCTCGCCCACCATAAATGATACATCATGTGCTTTTTTATCCGCGTAACTCTTTTATCTGGTCTATGCCAAGCGAAGTCTCTCCTGAATCAACTTTACCTTATCCAAGGCATTCTTTACCAAGTCAGTACTGTATAACCTAAACTCGCCGGGCTCGAACCAATCGATGGGGGAACGATACCGCCGACCATAAAAGGCCTCAAATGGAGCCACCTTGATGATGGATTGATAACTGTTATTATAAGCAAACTCGGCCATAGGTAAAAATTGATCCCACTACCCTTTGAAGTCAATCACACACGCTCTGAGCATATCCTCTAGAATCTGAACCGTCCGCTCGGACTGCCAGTCAGTTTGCGGATGAAAGGCTATGCTGAGCTTTACTCAGGTACCCAACTCACTTTGTACTGCTCTTCGAAAAGGCAAAGTGAACTGAGAACTTCTATCTGAAATAATGGAAATAAGCACACCATGAAGCTAGACAAAGTCTTGAATATAAATCTGGTCCAACCTCTCTGAAGAGTACATAGTCACAATCGGAATAAAGTGTGCCGACTTAGTCATTCTGTTGACAATGACCCAAACAACATCAAATTTCCTCAATGTCTGCGGCAACCCAACTACGAAGTTCATAGTGATGTGCTCCCACTTCCACTCCGGTATAACCATCTGCTGAAGTAGGCCACCTGGCCTCTAGTGCTCATACTTAACATGCCGGCAATTTAGACATCTCGCCACATACTCTACTATGTCCTTCGTCATCCGTCACCACCAGTAATGCTGCCTTAGGTCACGATACATCTTTGTAGAACCTGGATGAATAGAATACTGCGAACTGTGTGCCTCCTCTAGAATCGCCTCCCTCGGGCCATCAATATTAGGAACACATAGGTGACCCTAGAGTCGCAGAACAACATTATCACTGATAGTAACCTCATTGGCACCACCCCGTAGCACCGTCTCTTTAAGAACCAGCAAGTGCGGATCTGTAACGACTCGGTCGGTCGTTTCGAGAGTTATAACCCCGTTTTCCCCATTCCTACTTCTTTTTGGTGTTATTCAGCTATATTATGTTATAACGGGTTAGTGGGTTTGAGTCCGGAAGGAACACTGAGTGAAATGAGACACACAGTCTCATAATTGAAAAAAAGAATTGAGTTAGAAAAGTGGACCGGATATGGACCTATGTGTAAATGACCTCGGATTTGAATTTTGATGATTCAAATAGCTCCGTATGGTGATTTTGGGCTTAGGGGCATGTCCGGAATATTATTTGGAAGTCCATAGAGGAATTAGACTTGAAATGCCGAAAGTTTTATTTTTGAGAAGTTTGACCGAGGGTTTGACTTTTTGATATCGGGGTCGGAATCCGATTCTGAAAATTGTAATACCTCTGTTATGTCATTTAGGACTTGTGTGCAAAATTTGAGGTCAATCGGACGTGATTTGATAGGTTCCGGAGTTGTTTGTAGAAATTAGAAATTTCAAAGTTCATTAGGCTTGAATTGGGGTGTAATTCATGGTTTTAGCATTGTTTGAGGTGATTTGAGGATTTGAATAAGTTCGTATGATGTTTTAGGACTTGTTGGTATATTTGGTTGAGATCCCGAGGGCCTCGGGTGAGTATCGGATGGTTAATGGATCAAAATTTGAACTAGAACAGCTGCTGCAATTTCCTTCTGTTTAAAATTGCTTCTGCCCACAAATCAAGCCCAGATGTGAGCCCAGATCTAGCTCAGGGTCGACGGCCATGATCGAAGCCCAGATCCAGCTCAGGGTCGAGGGCCAGGATCAAAGCCATGATCGAGCCCAGAGTCGAGGGGCACGGTCTAAGGCCGGGTCGAAGACATAATCGAGGGCCAGGATCGAGAACCAGGATCGAGGGGCAGGACCGAGGACCAGGATCGAGGACCTCGATCGAAGGCCAAGATCGAAGGCCAAGATCGAGGTAGAACCGAGGATGTCTGGGCAGAATTATAAAAATAGGGACTTCGTCTCATTTGCCATTTTTGACAAATTGGAGCTTGAGGAGAGGCGATTTTTGATATATTTTCAAGAAAAACTTGAGGTAAGTCCCTCGTGATCATTTCTACTTCATAATATTGAATTATAATCGAATAATCCGACTAGATTACATGATTTTGAGGTGTAAATCGGAGATTGGAACTTAGAAATTTGGAAATAAGATTTGTAGATTTGAGGGTTGAGTTGAGGTCGGATTTTGGTAAAATTAGTATGGATAGACTCGTGGTTTAATGGGCTTTCGGATTTTGTAACTTTTGTCGGGTTCCGAGATGTGGACCCCACGAGCGAATTTTGAGCTAATTTTCGAATTTTTATGGAAAAATCATTATTATCTTGTGGAATTAATTCCAATGAATTTTATTGACTGAAACGAATTATTTGTGACTAGATTCGAGGCATTCAGAGGCCGATTTGCGAGGCAAATGCATAGCAGAGTAAAAAGTTTCACGTTTTGAGGTAAGTAACGATTGTAAATCTTGTCCCGAGGGTATGAAACCCCGGATTTTGTATCATTCTACTATTTTTAGTGACGCACATGCTAGGTGACGGGCGTGTGGGCGTGCACTATTGGGGATTTGTGACTTACTCCGCCCCGTAGCAACTGTAAAGTTGCGTACTTTGTTGAAACCATTGATACTTATATGTTTTAGAAAGATTTTCTTTAAATTGGGCTTAATGCCATGTTTGGGCCTTGTGCCAATGCTATTTGGACCCTTAGGGGATGTTTCTTACCATCCCCTCACTGTTTTCGATTGAAAATCTATATTCAGTCATGTTTATACTTGTTTACCGCATAACTCAGTTTTATGACTCTATTTTGATGCATATAAATGTTTTGGAATGAATGCCCTGTTTTACTGAAATGCCCGAGTGGCCTGATTTGTAAGGATGAGTGTGGATCGGGGCTGCCCGCCTGCAGCATACTTAATGACTGAGTGAGGCCGAGGGCCTGATTTGTGAGGATGAGTGTGGATCGGGGATGCCCGCCTGCAACATACTTTATTATTATCGCACGTGAGTTGTCCGTGCAGATTATAGCGCTTGGGCTAAAGGAGCCCCTCCAGAGTCTGTACACACCCCCAGTGAGCGCAGGTACCTACGGAGTGCGAGTGCCGAGTGCTGATTAACTGGGAGGCAAGAGTGATTGTGAGGTATGCTCGAGTGGCAAGAGTGATTGTAAGGTATTCCCGAATGGCACGAGTGACTGTGAGGTTTGCCCGAGGGGCTGTATATGAGTGATGTTTTTGCCCGAGGGGCTGTTTATGATTTCATCTTTTTGCTCATCTTTGCATTGAGCCTTTGTTTGAAAAACTTTTGGAAAAATGTCTTTAAACAGTTTTTTTTCTGGAACTGGGTTTAAACGAGATGTTTGATTCAAATCGTGATTTTTTTAAGAGCATGTGGTATTTTACTGAGATTTCCTGATATGAACATTATATGCTTTATTGCTTGTCACTACTGTTCAGTCTTTATTTATTGTTGTTACTTACTGAGTTGGCGTACTCACATTACTCCCTGCACCTTGTGTGCAGATCCAGGTGTAGCTGGACACGGTAGCGGTTATTGAGTGTTCTGGTTGCAGATTTTCTTGGAGATAGCAAGGTAGCTATTTTGCGATCGCAGCCCCTGCTCTTCTTCCTCTTATCTTCCTCTAGTTGTATTTAGCTATTTTACGGGTTGAGTTAGCCTTGATATTGTTAGACAGATTATAGTATATGCTTATGACTAGTGACACCCCGATGTCGGGCTTTTCTTTTCCGCACTTCTGCTTTTCTTTGATTTGGACTCTTTAAATGGAGGTTTTATGTTAAATAACCTTGAAATTATCTTTGAAATGAAAATATCATTTTGTTTTGGAAATGAGTCGGCTTGCCTAGTTCCACGATAGGCGCCATCACGGCAGGGGTTAGTTTTGGGTCGTGACAGATTGGCATCAGAGCCTAGGTTACATAGGTCTCACGAGTCATGAGCGGGTTTAGTAGAGTTTTGCGAATTGGTACAGAGACGTCTGTACTTATCTTCAGGAGGCTGCAAAACCTTTACGAAGCTCCACATTCTTGAATTTTGGTCATGCGAATCTATTGATTCTAGTAACTAAACATCTGTTGTTTCATTCTCTCACAGATGGTGAGGACTCGTGCTACCGGTCAGGAGGGCCAGCTACCAGTACCACCAGCTAGGGCCGTGGTAGGGGACGAGGTGCAGCCCGTACAGCAGTTGGGGCAGTACCTACAGATCCGCCGGTTGTCCCAGATCAGGACCAAGTTCCAGTTGTTGATGCACCAGCTCAGGCACCACCTGTGCCTATTGTGATTCCAGGCCTTCAGGAGGCCTTAGCTCAGATTCTGACAATGTGTACTGGCCTTGCTCAGGCGGTCTCTATTTTGATGGCCGCAACCACTTCTCAGGCCAGGGAGGCACTCAGATTCCCATCGCTCGCACACCCGAGCAGGTTATTCAGGGACTTCAGACACCAGAGGCACCACCAGCCCATCCGATTGCTGTTGCTCAGGATTATGTGTTTCCTGCTATGCCTGAGGATGATCAACGTAGGTTGGAGAGGTTTGGGAGACTTCAGCCACCACCTTTCAGTGGCACAGAGAGAGAGGATGCTCAGGACTTTTTGGACAGGTGTCAGAGGATACTCCGTACTGCTGGTATTTTGGAGACTTGTGGGGTCTCATTTACTACCTTTCAGTTTTCTGGGGCTGCACTCAGATGGTGGGAGACTTACGAGAGGCGTAGGCATGTTGGCGCAGCACCCCTTACTTGGCAGCAGTTCTCCGTGGTCTTTTTGGAGAAATTCGTGCCTCAATCCCGTAGAGAGGAGCTGTGTAGACAGTTTGAGTGGCTCCGCCAGGGTGATATGTCTATGACGCAGTATGAGATGCGGTTCTCCGAGTTGGCCTGTCATGCTATCTGGTTGTTTCCCACGGACAGAGAGAGGATCATGAGGTTTATTGATGGCCTCACTTATCAGCTACAGTTGCTCATGACCAGGGAACGGGTTTCAGGTGCTACCTTTGATGAGGTTGTCGACATTGCTCGGCAGATTGAGATGGTTTGCGGTCAGGAGATGGTTGAGCGGGAGGCCAAGAGGCCTCGTGGTCAGGGTGGATTCAGCGGTGCTCCTTTTGGGGGTTAGTTCCAGCACGGTAGAGGTCGTCATTTCAGACAGGCTCAGTCAGCTCGGCCATTTCATCGGGGTGCATCATCTGGCCATGGTTCTCATAGTTCTCATTAGGGCCACTCATCACTTAGTGCCCTTCCAGTTCAGAGTTCGTCCTGTGCTCCACCTGTTTAGGGCTCTTCTATGCCAGGTTCTTCTACCAGTCATCCCGGTGCTAGAGGTTCCCTTCAGTTTCCGCCGCCAGCACCAGGGAGTTGTTTTGAGTGTGGGGAGCTTGGGCATATATGGAGGCAGTGTACTTATCATCATGGAGGTCTATCTCAGCAGAGGAGTCAGCCTCCGACTACAGCACCAACTACCTCACCATCCGCCTAGTCAGCTCGGGGTGGAGGTCAGTCAGCTAGGGATAACCTTAGAGGGGGAGGCAGATCAGGGGGTGGTCAGGCCCATTTCTATGCTCTCCCTGCCAGACCAGATACTATTGCTTCAGATGCTGTGATTACAGGTATTGTCTCAGTTTGCCACAGAGAAGCCTCAGTATTATTTTACCCTGGTTCCACGTATTCATATGTTTCCTCGTATTTTGCCTATTTTCTGGATATGCCCCGTGAGTCCATAGTTTCATCTGTATATGTATCTACTCCTGTGGGCGATACTATTATTGTGGACCGCATATATCGGTCCTGTGTGGTGACTATTGGGGGTCTGGAGACCCGAGTAGATCTATTGTTGCTCAGTATGGTTGACTTTGATGTGATATTGGGTATGGATTGGTTATCTCCATGTCATGTTGTTCTAGATTGTCACACTAAGATGGTGATGTTGGCTAAGCCGAGAATTTCGAGGGTTGAGTGGAGCGGTTCTGTAGATTATGTACCAAGTAGGGTGATTTCATATTTGAAGGCTCAGCGCATGGTTGAGAAGGGGCCTATCTTATTTGGCTTTTGCGAGGGATGTTAGTGCAGAGACTCTTGTCATTTATTCTATTCTGGCGGTACGTGATTTTCCGGATGTGTTTCCTGCAGACCTATCGGGCATGCTGCCTGATAGGGATATTGACTTTGGTATTGATTTGGTGCCGGGCACTCAGCCCATTTCTATTCCACCGTATCGTATGGCACCGACGGAGTTGAAGGAATTGAAAGAACAGCTTCAGGAACTCTTCGATAAGGGGTTTATTCGGCCTAGTGTGTCACCTTGGGGTGCACCGGTTCTATTTGTGAAAAAGAAGGATAGTTCTATGAGAATGTGTATTGATTACAGGCAGTTGAACAAGGTCACAGTCAAGAACAAGTATCATTTGCCTTGTATTGATGATTTATTCGACCAGCTTCAGGGAGTGAGGGTGTTCTGCAAGATTGATTTGAGGTCCGGTTATCACCAGCTGAAGATTCGGGATTCAGATATTCTCAAGACAGCTTTCAGAACCCGATATGGCTATTATGAGTTCTTGGTGATGTCTTTTGGGCTGACCAATGCCCTAACAGTGTTCATGCATTTGATGAATAGTGTATTCCAGCCCTATTTGGACTCATTCGTCGTTGTATTCATTGACGACATCCTGGTGTACTCTCGTAGCCAGGAAGAGCACGCTCAACATTTGAGGGTTGTATTGCAGAGATTGAGGGAGGAGAAGCTTTATGCAAAGTTCTCTAAATGTGAGTTTTGGCTCAGTTCAGTAGCATTCTTGGGGTACGTGGTGTCCAGTAAGGGTATTCAGGTGGATCCGAAGAAGATAGAGGCGGTGCAGAGTTGGCCGAGACTGTCCTCATCCACGGAGATTAGGAGCTTTCTTGGTTTGGCGGGTTACTACCGTCGTTTTGTGGAGGGATTTTCATCTATTGCATTGCCCTTGACCAAATTGACCCAAAAGGGAGCTCCATTCAGGTGGTCGAATAAATGTGAGGAGAGCTTTTGGAAGCTCAAGACTTCTTTGACCACATCTCCAGTGTTAGTTTTGCCATCAGCTTCAGGTTCTTACACTGTGTATTATGATGCCTCGAGGATAGGCATTGGTTGTGTTTTGATGCAGGAGGGTAGGGTGATTGCCTATGCCTCATGCCAGTTGAAGACCCTTGAGAAGAACTATCCTATCCATGATCTTGAGTTAGCAGCCATTGTTCA
The DNA here is from genome assembly GCF_000715075.1 of Nicotiana tabacum. Taxonomy (NCBI): domain Eukaryota; kingdom Viridiplantae; phylum Streptophyta; class Magnoliopsida; order Solanales; family Solanaceae; genus Nicotiana; species Nicotiana tabacum. The sequence continues at coordinate 29,823,402 of NC_134098.1, forward strand.
CGCCTTGAAGATTTGGCGTCATTATTTGTATGGGGTTCATTGTGAGATCTATACTGATCACCGGAGTCTGCAGTATTTGTTAAAGCAGAAGGATCTTAATTTGCGTCAGCGGAGATGGTTGGAGCTTCTTAAGGACTATGATATCACTATTTTGTACCATCCGGGGAAGGCTAATGTGGTGGCCGATGCTTTGAGTCACCGGGTAGAGAGTTTGGGGAGTTTAGCATATCTTCCAGTAGCAGAGAGACCTTTGGCATTAGATGCTCAGACCTTGGTAGGCCAGCTTGTCAGATTGGATATTTCGGAGCCTAGTCGGGTATTGGCTTGTGTGGTCTCCAGGTCTTCTCTTTATGACCGTATTAGGGAGCGTCAGTATGATGACCCTCACTTGCTCGTTCTTCAGGACAGGGTTCGGAGAGGTGATGCTAGGGATGTGACTATTGGTGATGATGGGGTGCTGAGAATGCAGGGCCGGATATGTGTGCCTAATGTAGATGGGCTTCGAGAGCTGATTCTTGAGGAGGCGCACAGCTCGCGGTATTCCATCCATCCGGGTGCCGCAAAGATGTACCAGGATTTGAGGAAGCACTATTGGTGGAGGCGGATGAAGAAGGATATAGTTGGGTTTGTGGCTCGGTGTCTAAACTATCAGCAGGTTAAGTATGAGCATCAGAGACCGGGTGGCTTGCTTCAGAGGTTAGAGCTCCCAGAATGGAAGTGGGAGCGGATCACTATGGACTTTGTAGTTGGGCTCCCACGGACTTCGAGGAAGTTCGACGCTATTTGGGTTATTGTGGATTGGCTGACCAAGTCCGCGCACTTCATTCCATTTGGTACTACTTACTCTTCAGAGCGGTTGGCTGAAATTTACATCTGAGAGATCGTTCGCCTGCATGGTGTCCCAGTTTCCATCATTTCAGATAGGGGTACACAGTTCACATCGCCGTTTTGGAGGGCCGTACAACGAGAGTTGGGTACTCAGGTTGAGTTAAGCACAACTTTTCACCCTCAGACGGACGGGCAGTCCAAGCGCACTATTCAGATATTAGAGGACATGTTGCGTGCTTGTGTAATTGACTTTGGGGGTTTATGGGACCTGTTTTTGCCACTCGCGGAGTTTGCGTATAACAACAGTTATCAGTCGAGTATTCATAAGGCTCCATACGAGGCTTTGTTTGGGAGGAGATGTAGATCTCCGGTTGTATGGTTTGAGCCGGGTGAGGCTAGGCTCTTAGGTAGAGACTTGGTCTAGGACGCATTAGATAAGGTGAAAGTGATTTAGGAGCGGCTTCGCACGGCGCAGTCCAGGCAGAAGAGCTACGCGGATAAGAAGGTCCGTGATGTGTCTTTTATGGTTGGGGAGAAGGTTTTGCTGAAGGTATCACCCATGAAGGGTGTTATGAGATTTGGGAAGAGGGGCAAGTTGAGCCCCCGGTTCATTGGGTCTTTTGAGGTGCTTCAGAGGATAGGAGAGGTGGCTTATAAGCTTACCTTGCAACCCAGCTTGTCGAGTGTGCATCCAGTGTTTCATGTTTCCATGCTCCGGAAGTATATTAGAGATCCGTCCCATGTTTTGGATTTCAGCACGGTTCAGTTGGAGGGTGATATGACTTATGATGTGGAGCCGGTGGCTATTTTGGATCGGCAGGTTCGAAGGTTGAGGTCAAAGGATATAGCTTCAGTGAAGGTGCAATGGAGAGGTCAGCCTATGGAGGAGGCCACCTGGGAGGCCGAGTGGGAGATGCGGAACAGATATCCACGCCTATTCGAGACTCCAGGTATGTTTCTAGACCCGTTCGAGGACGAACAGATGTTTAAGAGAGGGAGGATGTAACGACCCGGCCGGTCGTTTCGAGAGTTATAACCCCGTTTTCCCCATTCCTACTTCTTTTTGGTGTTATTCAGCAATATTATGTTATATCGGGTTAGTGGGTTTGAGTACGGAAGGAACTCAGATTGAAATGAGACACTTAGTCTCATTATTGAAAAAAGAATTGAGTTAGAAAAGTGGACCGGATATGGACCTATGTGTAAATGACCTCGGATTTGAATTTTGATGATTTCAATAGCTCGGTTTGGTGATTTTGGGCTTAGGAGCGTGTCCGAAATATTATTTGGAAGTCCATAGAGGAATTAGGCTTGAAATTTCGAAAGTTTTATTTTTGAGAAGTTTGACCGGGGGATTGAATTTTTGATATCGGGGTCGGAATCCGATTCTGAAAATTGGAATACCTCTGTTATGTCATTTAGGACTTGTGTGCAAAATTTGAGGTCAATCGGACGTGATTTGATAGGTTCCGGAGTTGTTTGTAGAAATTAGAAATTTCAAAGTTCATTAGGCTTGAATTGGGGTGTAATTCATGGTTTTAGCGTTGTTTGAGGTGATTTGAGGATTCGACTAAGTTCGTATGATATTTTAGGACTTGTTGGTATATTTGGTTGAGGTCCCGAGGGCCTCGGGTGAGTTTCGGATGGTTAATGGATCAAAACTTGAACTAGAACAGCTGCTGCAATTTCCTTCTGTTGGAAATTGCTTTCGCCCAGAAATCGAGCCTAGATGTGAGCCCAGATCGAGCTCAGGGTCGAGGGCCATGATCGAAGCCCAGATCGAGCTCAGGGTCGATGGCCACGATCGAAGCCCAGATCCAGCTCAGGGTCGAGGGCCACGATCGAAGCAATGATCGAGCCTAGGGTCGAGGGTCACGGTCGAAGGCCGGGTCGAAGACATAATCGAGGGCCAGGATAGAGAACCAGGATCGAGGGACAGGACCGAGGACCAGGATTGAGGACCTCGATCGAAGGCCAAGATCGAGGCACAACCGAGGATGTCTGGGCAGAATTATAAAAACAGGGACTTCGTCCCATTTGCCATTTTTGACAAATTGGAGCTTGAGGAAAGGAGTTTTTTGATATATTTTCAAGGAAAACTTGAGGTAAGTCCCTTGCGATCATTTCTACTCAATAATATTGAATTATCATCGAATAATCCGACTAGATTGCATGATTTTGAGGTGTAAATCGGAGATTGGAACTTAGAAATTTGGAAATAAGATTTGTAGATTTGAGGGTCGAGTTGAGGTCAGATTTTGGTAAAATTGGTATGGGTAGACTCGTGGTTGAATGGGCTTTCGGATTTTGTAACTTTTGTCGGGTTCCGAGATATGGGCCCCACGGGCGAGTTTTGAGCTAATTTTCGGATTTTTATGGAAAAATCATTATTATCTTATGGAATTAATTCCAATGAATTTTATTGACTGAAACGAATTATTTGTGACTAGATTCGAGGCATTCAGAGGCTGATTTATGAGGCAAATGCATAGCAGAGTAAAAAGTTTCACGTTTTGAGGTAAGTAACGATTGTAAATCTAGTCCTGAGGGTATGAAACCCCGGATTTTGTATCATTCTACTATTTTTAGTGACGCACATGCTAGGTGACGGGCGTGTGGGCGTGCACTGTTGGGGATTTGTGATGTGGTTCTCCCCGTAGCAACTGTAAAGTTGCATACTTTGTTGAAACCATTGATACTTATATGTTTTAGAAAGATTTTCTATAAATTGGCTGAATGCCATTTTGGGCCTTGTGCCAATGCTGTTTGGACCCTTAGGGGCTGTTTCTTACCATCCTCTCACTGTTTTCGATTGAAACTCTATACTCAGTCATGTTTATACTTGTTTACCGCATAACTCAGTTTTATGACTCTATTTTGATGCATATAAATATTTTGGGCCGAATGCCCTGTTTTACTGAAATGCCCAAGTGGCATGATTTGTGAGGATGAGTGTGGATCACGGCTACCCGTCTTCAGCATAATTATGACTGAGTGAGGCCGAGGGCCTGATTTGTGAGGATGAGTGTGGATCAGGGCTGCCCTCCTACAACATACTTTATTACTATCGCACGTGAGTTGTCCGTGCATATTATAGCGCTTGAGCTGAAGGAACCCCTCCAGAGTCTGTACATACCCCCAATGAGCGCGGGTACCTACTGAGTGCGAGTGCCGAGTGCCGAGTGTTGAGTGCCGAGTACCGAGTGCTGAGTGACTGGGAGGCAAGAGTGATTGTGAGGTATGCTCGAGTGGCAAGAGTGATTGTGAGGTATGCCCGAGTGGCACGAGTGACTGTGAGGTTTGCCCGAGGGGCTGTATATGAGTCAAGTTTTTGCCCGAGGGGCTGTTTATGATTTCATCATTTTTGCTCACTTTTGCATTGAGCCTTTGTTTGAAAAACTGTTGGAAAAATGTCTTTAAATGATTTTTTTTAGGAACTGGGTTTAAACGAGATGTTTGATTCAAATCCTGATTTTTTTAAGAGTATGTGGTATTTTTACTGAGATTTCCTGATATGAACGTTATATGCTTTATTGCTCATCACTAATGCTCAGTCTTTATTTATTGTTGTTACTTACTGAGTTGGCGTACTCACGTTACTTCCTGCACCTTGTGTGTAGATCCAGGTGTAGCTAGACATGGTAGCGGTTATTGAGTGTTCTGGTTGCAGATTTTCTTGGAGATAGCAAGGTAGTTGTTTGGCGATCGCAGCCCTTGCTCTTCTCCCTCTCATCTTCCTCTAGTTGTATTTAGCTATTTTTCGGGCTGAGTTAGCCTTGATATTGTTAGACAGATTGTAGTATATGCTCATGACTAGTGATACCCCGATGTCGGGCTTTTCTTTTTCGCACTTCTGGTTTTCTTTGATTTGAACTCTTTAAATGGAGGTTTTATGTTAAATAATCTTGAAATTATCTTTGAAATGAAAATATCTTTTTGTTTTGGAAATGAGTCGGCTTACCTAGTTCCACGATAGGCGCCGTCACGACAGGGGTTAGTTTTGGGTCGTGACAGGATCATCATACTGATAATCCTTACTCCGCTCAAATAATGATGACTGAGCCATAGCACATGCAAGAAATCGACTGGGCTCTAAAATATCCAACCTCACAAGTATGTTAGCTAAGGACTGAATGTCCAAAGCCAATGGCCTCTCCTCTGCTGAAATAAATGCCAAACTACCCATACTCTTAGCCTTTATACTCAAGGCATCCGCAACCACATTGACCTTGATCGGGTGATAGAGGATAGTAATATCATAATCCTTCAGTAACTCAAGCCATCTGCTCTGCCTCAAATTAAGGTCCCTCTGCTTAAACAAATGCTACAAACTGTGGTGATCAGTGTAGACCTCACACGACACCCCATAAAGATAGTGCCTCCAGATCTTGATAGCGTCAACTATCACGGCCAACTTCAAATCATGTACATGGTAATTCTTCTCGTGGGGCTTCAGCTGACATGAAGCATATGCATTAACTCATCCCTCCTGTATCAATACATAACTCAAGCCAACGCGTGAAGCATCGCAATACATAGTATACATCCCTAAGCATGAAGGCAACACTAACACCGGTGCTGTAATCAATGCGGTCTTGAGCTTCTGGAAGCTCACCTCGCAATCATCGGACCATCTTAATGGAGAACCCTTCTAGATCAATCTAGTCAAAGGTGCTACAATAGACGAGAAGCCCTCCACAAACGACGATAATAACCTGATAACCCCAAGAAACTTCTGATCTCGGTTGCTGTGGTAGGACGAGGCCAACTCTGAACTGCCTCGATCTTCCTAAAATCTACCTTAATACCCTCATCTGATACAACATGTCCCATGAACGCCACAGAATCTAACCAGAACTCGCACTTGGAGAACTTAACATATAGCTTCTGTTCCCGCAAGGTCTGAAGCACAACTCTCAAATGCTGCTCGTGCTCCTCCATACTACGCGAGTAGATCAATATTTCATCAATGAAGACAATGACAAATGAGTCAAGATATGGCCTAAACACTTGATTCATCAAATCCATAAATGTCGTCTGTGCGTTGGTCAAGCCGAAGGACATCACTAGAAACTCATAGTGCCTATATCTAGAACAGAAAGCCGTCTTTGGAACATCCGAAGCATGAATCTTCAGCTGATGATACCCATACCTCAAGTCGATATTAGAGAACACCCTGGCACCCTGTAACTAGTCAAGCAAATCATCAATGCGCAACAACGGGTACTTGTTAATAATGGTAACTTTGTTCATCTGGTGGTAATCAATGCACATATGCATACTCCCATCCTTCTTCTTTACAAACAATACCGATGCACCCCAAGGTGACACACTCGCCCTAACGAACCCCTTCGCGAGCAACTCTTCAAGCTGTTCCTTCAACTCCTTCGACTCTTTCGAAGCCATGCGGTACGGTGGAATAGAGATAGGCTGGGTTCCTGGCACCAAATTATTACTGAAATCGATATCACGATCTGATGGCATGCCTGGTAGATCAGAAGGAAATACATCAAAAAATGCCCACACCGCGGGCACTAAATCAATCATGGGAGTCTCCACGGCAGCATCTCGAACATAAGCCAGTTAGGCAAAACAACCCTTCTCGGCCATATGTCGAGCCTTGAAGAAAGAAATAACTCAACTAGACATACTGATAGATGAACCCCTCCACTCCAATCTAGGCAACTCCGGCATCGCCAAGGTAACAGTCTTGGCATGGCAATCTAGAATGGCATGGTACGAAGACAACCATTCCATGACCAGAATGATCTCAAAGTCGGTCATATCAAGCAACAGAAGATCCGCTCTGGTCTCATAACCATAGAAAGTCATAACATAGGGCCGATAAACCCGATCCACGACAACAAAATCACCCACCGGTATGGACACATATACAGGAGCACCCAAATACTCACGAGAGACATCCAGATATGGAGAAAATAGAAAACAGATACATAGGAATAAGTAAACCCTGGATCGAATAGTACCAAAGCATCCCTACTACAGACAGAAATAATACCTATGATCACGGCTTATGAGACTACTGCATCTGGACTGGCTGTAAAGGTATAAAACCTAGCTGGAGCGCCACCTGGCTGACCTCCACCTCTAGGGCGACCCCTACCAACATGTACTCTGCATCTGGACGGCCTGAGGGGCTATGCGATAGCTGGTGCGGTGATCATGAGCCGATGGCCCTACTGTACTGCCTTGCCCCGAAGCCTGAGGCAAAACGTCCTCATATGACCAATCTCCCCGCACTCATAACAGCCTCTCAGTGCGGAAGATGACTGACCCTAGGTCTGACCCTGGTGATCTGAATACCCACTGGAAGAACCCTGAATAGCCGGTGGACATAGGTGCTCTCTGAAATGGCGCTGAAGTAGGGCCGCGCTGGAGCATCCCGAGAAAGTAGTGGTGCTGAATACACGGGCCTGCTATACTGGCCCCTCACAAACTAACCTTTACCCCCGACGGAGCACCATTGAATCCTCCCGAATATTGAGGCCGCTTGTCCCTCAAGCCATGCTCTCGGCCCCGCTGACGGATACCCTCGATCCTCCGAGCTATCACCACAATCTGCACATAAGAAGTCCCCATCTCAACCTTTTGGGCCATAGTAACCTAGATAACATAACACAAGCCCGCGATAAACCTCTAAACTCTCTCTGCATCAGTGGGGAGTATTATAAGTGCATGGCAAGAAAACTCAGAGAACCTCGCCTCATGATCGGACACCGACATCTGACCCTGCTGGAGCCGCTCGAACTGACCCCACAACTCTTCCCTCTGAGAGGGTGGAATATATCACTCTAAAACAAGACATGTGAATTGGTCCCAAGTAAAGGGAGGTGAACCTGTTGGCCTGCTACAGAGATAAGACTGCCACCATCTACGGGCCTTGCCCTCCAACTGAAATATGGTGAAGTCCACCCCGTTGGACTCCAATACTCCCATGTTATGCAACATGTCCCTACAACGATCTATGAAGTCATATGGGTCCTGATGTTGCTCACCCTCAAAGACAGGAAGATGTAGCCTGATCCACCTGTCCAACCACTTTTGTTGCTCAACGGTCGCGGATGTTCTGGGCTCTGGTATAACTGCTACAACTGGTTGTGCCCCGTCCGCAGGTAGTGCACCTGGGGTCTGATATACGGTAGTAGCGTGCCTTCGAGCCTGAGCGGTAGGGGTTTGTGCTCCCCCTCCCCCCGCCTGAGATGTTGTTGGGTCTGTTGGAAATATCCATGCCTGAGTCATAGTATCCATGAACCGCATCATACAACCCATGACCTCCTGAAATCCCGGCACATGCATTAAATCCGCCAGGGCAGGATCAGCTATATGCACCTCTTCCTGCTCCTCAATAATAGAATCCTCTACTGGATCCACTGGTGGTACCACGTGAGAAACTCTAGGATGCCTTCGTCCTCCAATAGGATTTGCGGCCCTCCCTCGGCCTCTGCCTCTAACGGTTGGGGGAGCGGACCCTCTACCAGCGGGTACTGCCGTAGTATGCGTTCTCACCATCTGTGAGAGAATAAGAGAAAGATACTTAACACAACATCAACAACACGATGGGAGATGAAGAAAAAGAAGTTTCCTAACGCCCTATAGCCTCTGGAAGATAAGTACGAACATCTCCGCACCGATCCACAAGACTCTATTAGGCCTGCACATGAATCATGAGACCTATGTGAATCTAGTGCTCTGATACCAATCTATCACGATCCAATTCCCACTATAGGCCATGATGGCGCTCAAAGTCGTTGTTACGCATGCCAACAGTGAACTATCCGTTTAATTGTTCATTATATTTATTTTAAAGTCAAGAATTGTATTTAATAAAGAAACTAAGAAGAAATGACCATGGTGATATAAAACATAAAATAAAACATAAGAGTGGAACAATAATATTAATAGGCAAAAACCATAAATATCTACTAAAAAATCCCAAAACCCGGTATCATAAGTGCACGAGCAATCTAGTAGAATATACAAAACTCATATAGCTAATGTCTGACATAAAATAGAATGAACTAATAAATACAACAGGAAGGAGACTCCGGGTGCTGCAGAATGGAGCATAGGAAACAACTCACCACTAGGTCTCTGGGTAACGGGGATGCGCGCTTGAATGGCCACCAGATGTACCAGCCTCAGGACTTGCACGATTAGTGCAGAAGAGTAGTGTGAGTACGTAAACAACGTGTACCCAGTAAGTATCTAGTCTAACCTTAAAGAAGTAGTGATGAGGGATCGACATCGACATTTACTAGAGGTCAATAAATAAATAGCAAGAATCGTAAAATATACATGGAATACAGCAGTAACAATGGAATAAGAAACAATAAATAACATGATCGTGTAATAAATTATCAATTTTAAAATCCCCAAATATCACATACCATTTCTACAATAAGAACCATCAAGTAGATATAAACTCTCAAGTCATGAAGGAAATATAAGATATATTCGGACTCCTAGCGATATTACACACGAGTTATGCCGCGGTCGTATGGCCCGATCCAGAATAATCGTGTACACTCTCGAGGATCAACTGAGCGAATCATAGATGCATCTCAAATATACTGCCGATGCGTTCGGCCCAATCCACAGGAATAAAAAAACTCCACAACTACAATCAATGACCACAACACAAGAATAGTGGTCAAAGAAGACATAATTTCCACCAACAATCAAGTATTCCGCCAAAACTCAAGATAATGAAGCTCGGTCTCACAAGATCCCAAATCAAATTTCATTTATAAATTCAAGTAATTAAACTAACAAGTTGGGTTCAAATAATACAAGTATTTCATGGTAAAGTCCTAAGTCTACCCGGACATAAGCATGACTTTAGCTATATATAGACTCTCGTCACTTCGTGCATACGTAACACCCATAATTTGTAACACCTATAGGGATAATTCCCTCTTACAAGATTGGGCAAGAGACTTACTTTACTTTCAAGTCCACTACTCAGCTCTTCAACCACACTAATTGCCTCAAAACGGTACTGAGCAATCCGATACTAGCTAAAGGTCGTACAAACTAATCAATATATGTTCAAAAGTTTATAATTTAACTATTAGAGTAATTACCCAATCCAATTTAAAAAATTCCTAGAAGTCACTCCCAGACCCACGTGCCTGGATTCCAAAAATTTTTGTAGATAAATATTACTCATAACCTTACGAATTCAAATATATAATTTCTACTCAATTCCTTAATTATTTTAGTGGTCTAATCTCATTTTTACCAAAATTTAGGTTTTTCAACCTAATCCTAAAATTTTCATAATTTACATGTTAAAATCTACCCATAAATTATGTATTAAACTCACATTGGGTAGAAATTATTTACCTTAAAATGACAGATGAAACCTCCCTCCAAGAGCTCCAAAATCGGCCAAGCGAAGCTTCACGACCTACACTTTTCAATCGCGAAGCTTCACATCCCTCTTCGATCGCGAACGCGAAGCACAAAATTTCCAACAGATCAAATCCCTCATCGCGAACGCGGGAAAACCAGCACCAATAATTTCTACAATTTTGGACTTAACTCTGGGTGGTCGGAAACACAACTGCCACACGGGACCCCGTCCAAATGCACCATCAAGTTCGTAAACATAATACGGACTTGCTCGAAGTCTCGAAACACATAAAACAACATCGAAACTAAGAATCTCACTCTAGAACTAAATTAATCAATTCATGAACTTCAAACATCTTTAACTAGCTCCGAACGCGACGAATCATACTTAGACAATTCGTAATGATGCTAAATTTCACACACAAGTCATAAATCACCATACGAACCTATTCCCAGGCTCAGAATTCCAAATGGACATTGATATCACCAAAGTCAATTTCAAACCAAATTTAAGCAACTCTAAACCTTCAAGGCGCCAACTTTCAATATTAAGCGACGAAATGCTCCTGAATCACCCGAAACTCGATCAGAACACGCGCCCAAGTCCAAAATCATCATATGAACCTATTAGAATCATCAAATCCCGATCTGAGGTCGTTTACATATTGATCCAAGTCAAACTTGGCCACCTTAGGCCACTATTAAGGAACTAAGTATTTCGATTTCAACCCGAAACCTTCCAGAACCAAACTAACCATCCCCGCAAATCATAAAATTGTAACAACACATACATAGAGTCTTAAATAGGGAACAGGAATCTAAAAAGCAAAACGACCGATCGGGTCGTTACACAATCCTACCCAAATACCATGCTGGATTGGGTTTGGCTCATAGGGTAAGCCCATATTGACGGCTCTAGTCATAGCTGTTACTAGTGGTGCTTAAAGAAATTATCAAGAGCACGAAAGTTTTAAATTAAATAAATAATTTAATACACCAATCTATTAAATGCAAACTACTTTAGAACACATAACAGATAAACCAAGTCGTCAATTTAGTTTATCAAAATAGTAAGGAAATTCAAGTTACTTTAGAGGAAAAGGGCAAAAACTTTCCCTCAATTATGATAAATAGGGTAAAGTTGCCCTTGTTTTGAATTTGGTACCGATCATACCTTATCACTAGTAGATTGGTTCGTATTTGCCCGTCAACTATGAAAAATAGAATAAATTTATCATCCGTTTCAATTTCCTCCCAAATACGCCCCTTATTATGAGTGGACTAGCTCATACTTGCCTCTCAAAACTAAGGAACTTCTAACTTCTTATTTTTATCCATTTAAAATATGTTTTATTATTGAGATAATGTGGCACCATGCAAGATAATAATCTTAATCCAAAAAGTTCCTTGTAAAGGTTTTTAACCGGAAATAGTACACATATCCAAAATTGTTAAAAGAGCCGAAAATATCTAATTGCTCATCATATTTATGTCTTTTTCGTTTTTAACTTTTTTGCTCTCCTAAAATTTAACAACTATTAACAGAACATTAATCCTGGAAAATTGATTATTTTTTATGAAAAATTAAATAAATTTCAAGAACACAAATACAAATTTAAAATTCTTAAATCAGTAAAAATAATTAAAATTAAATAAAAATAGGGAGTGATATTGTACATTTTAACAACAAGTTCTGATTTTGTTGAAGAAATTGCGATTGCTGCAATGCCAGAAAGAACAAAAATAATCCATAAAATATTAATTTTATTTCTTTTGAGCAAAATTTATACATATAATTGAAATTGCATAGACAAGAGAGTATTGATATTTATAAAGACAGAAACTAAAAGAGAGAGGGCTTATTAGTTGTCCCTTGAGAGAAATATTGTTTTTTATGAATCTCTACTTTTGAAGTGTATTTCTGAAAAAAATCTGTATGTTCTTTTTCTTTTGTTTTTTTTTTTTGTTCTTCCTCTCGTTGTGTTAGAAATAAAATTTAAAATTTCTATCATAAATAAAAGGATTGATTGAAAAAAATAAATTGTGTTAGTTTTGAGGGACAAATATGAGCTAGTCCACTCATGGTAAAGGCATATTTGGGACCATATTCAAATAGAGGGTAAACTTACTCTATTCCCATAGTTGAGGGACAAATCTGAACCGATTCACTAATAAATAAGAGTATATTTAAGATCAAATTCAAAATAACGATATTTTTTGCTCTATTTCCCATAGTTGAGCGGTATTTTTGGCCCTTTTCCCTGCTTTAAAATATATTTAAGATTTTTATAACGTCTCAAGTGTCATATTGTTACAGGATTCCAATGTCTATATTTTACGTCTAGTAATTATATGTGATGTATACACTCCGAATGCCATTCGCAAGGGCTGGCGTACTCTTCCCGCCAAACAAGCTATGATATACCAGGATACAAAACTCACGGGCCAGATCATCCCCTCAGCCAGATGAGCAATGGTATACTGGGATACAGAACCCATGTGTCCGGTCATCCCCTCGACCAAGTGAGCAATGGTACTCCAGGTTATAGAACCCACAGGAGCACTCACTCTCTCGACCGAGTGAACAAATAAAAGTCCGAGTTTTTTTTTACAAATATCATGTTCGTTTTCATTTCCTCAAACCATGAGTTTCATTCATATCTCTTTCATTAAATCAAGATAGAATGGATCCAATCAATTCATTTAGAAAATATCATGATCTAAGCTCATGGAACGTATTGTTCTTTTTGGCCCAACAGACCTTACGGATTTGTCCCTTGGGATACGCCATCATCGACAAAAAAACGTGCGTACTATATAAACTTCTAATGTTCCTTATAAACCTCTTCACTTTTCTATCCCATTCTGATGTGGGATTAGCTTAAGGTAATATGTGCACCCTTTTTAAAAAAGCTTGTCGGCCTAGAAACGTGCGAATTCTACTCGACGTGTCCTTGTCGGTCCATCCTCCGTCATGGGCATCACATTCACTCCCCTCCCCCTCAACACTTAGCATCCTCGCTGAGGTTTGCCCTACCATCTGTTACGAACAAAACTCCAACTAAGTCGTGATAACACTTAAACCAACTCGCTAGGTAAGACAAACAATACAAGTCACTACTATAATGAGAAATCATTAATATTATAGATAAAACTTCAAAAAGAACTCAATACAATTATCACAAGGACTGGTAGTACAAGTCATGAGCCACTATGATTTAGAATTACAAAGTTGATAAAATAAATAAATAGAACATCTGTTCGAAAATTACATAAACAAGAATGAAATCCTAAGCTACCATGACCAAAAGAGTAGCATGAATTGGATATGCTAGTACATCTCCAATGCAAAGCTCCGTCTTCACAACCACTCAACTCCAAAATCTGCACGCAAGGTACATAAGTATAATATGAGTATAATTGACTCCATGTACTCAGTAAATATCTTGACTAACCACAGAGAAGTAGTGACGATATTTTTAAGTCGAAAGATACTCACCAGTCAAATAACCTGTGCAATATATTAATGACTAGAAACATGAAGTATAGCAAAAAAACAATAACTATAATCTCATTAGAACAAGTGATAGTTATTCAATACAAGTAAGGCTCAGCTACAATAACAAGTCATCAAATAGAGTCACACCATATGGCACCTCGTACCCACATTATAAATTACCTTCGCATGGAAAAGACCTCGTGTCACAACAGAAGTTACACCCGTACGGCAAAGACCTCGTGCCACATTATAAAATACAGTTGCACGGTAAAGACCTCGTGCCACATTATAATCCGATTCTGAATCAATTTCCAAATAACATGTTCAAGAGAACTTATCAAGAATCAAATATATTAATGCATGATGACAACTTCCTCATCCCATCATTCCGATATGCTACTAACAACTCAAAAAAATATGAGATATCAACTCTACGTAGGTAAAATCCATCTTGGCAACCAAATCATCAAATAAGCACAGAAGCATAGAGTAACATGTTAGACGCAACATAAAACATGTAAGATGTATGACAAATCATAAATATTTCACTTGCAAAATCAAGGCAACACCCAGTTTTGACAACAAGTCATCAAATAGAAATACAAATATATGACACCTCGTACCCAAACAAATCACAATAATCACCCGTATCGCTTCGCCCTGATAAAATCAATATCCCGCCTTGTAGCTCCCACGTGACAAAATAACAGTATCCAACATTGTCTCTCATGTTTAACAATATCCTGCCTAGTCGCTCCCGCCTGACAAAATAACAATATCCCGCCTTGTTGCTCCCGCCTGATAAAATAATAATATCTCACCTTGTCACTCTAGTCAGCACAACAATAATATCTCGTGCAAACACCCAGCAATCCGCCCAATATGTCAACATATGCCACAATCACAATAATGCAAAATAACAAATCATCATCACGAAGCATACCCTCATAACTCATCAATAAGGTGCACAAGGACATAATCAAAAAAAGTACGGATGAGGTTTAACATATAAAACATGACTACGACAAAATTAAATATAGCAACCACGTTCAAGTAGTCATACAAAGGATCACATATATATCACAGAGTGCACACATACCAATCAAGGCATAACACAAGAACACGTACCAATATATGTTTATAACATACGTGTATCTACCTCCGACGCAAGCTTAGCATAAATCTCAAGATTTACTCATCATATTCAACATAAGGTGCAATTAGCCTTAACATTTCTCTAGCATGATTTATTGTGATCTCATAGATAATTAATGGATAATACATAGAATCAAGTAGAACACGCAACCAAATAAAGCATAGACTATCTAAAATATACCCCGAGCATGGATTCTCATGGCACATGTATATACACTCGTCACCTCATACATACATCACCCCCGCAGTGAGGCATATGTACCAAACAATATCAATTAGTAGAAAAATTTCCTCAACTAAAGTTAGGCAAGACACTTACCTCAAACAAACCAAATCAATATTCTAAAAATGCCTCCTCGTGAGAATCGACCTCCGAATGGCTCGAATCCCAATCCAAGTGGTGAAAATCGCCTAAAACATTGCCTCAATTTGAGCTCTCAATCTCAAAATATGGTAAAATTAATTCCAATTGTGAAAATAACAACTTATATGTACTGTGGAGGTAAACCCTTCGTGATAGCGGGACCAGCTTCGCAATCACGAAGCATAAAATATCAACCGCCTCGAAGACACTTATGCGAACGCGGCCCTAGGCACGCGATCGCGGTGCATGGATTCACAGAACTATGTGAATATAGTTTTATCACGCGAACGTGAAGGTCAACCAACGTGACCTTCCTAGCCTAACTCAACACTGCGCGAACACGTGGTCTTGTACGCGTATGCTAAGGATTAAATCCTCAACAAGCGCGAACGCAACTCCAGTGTCTTGAACACAATGGAGAACGTCCAGGAAGCACCCAGAACACTTCTCGATCACAACCCTCTTCACATGATCGTGAAGAAAACTCTCAACACCAGAAAAATCAGAGAAACCAGCGATCGACAACAAGGGAAAATGGTCTGAAACAACCCCGAAACACACCTGATCCCCTCGGGACCCCGTCCGAACATACCAACAAGTCCCAAAATATAACACGAACCTACTCGAGGCCTCAAATCACACAAAATAATATCAAAATCATGAATTGCACCTCAATTCAAGCTTAATGAGCTATTTCAAACTTCAAGATTTAACTTATGCCAAACACATCTAAACAACTCGAAAATGACCCCAAATTTTGCACACAAGTTTCAAATGACATAACGAACCTATTCCAACTCCCAGAACAACAATTCGACCCCGATAATATCAAATTCAACTCCCGGTCAAACCTATAAACTTTTCAAACCTTCAAATCGCCAACTTTTTCCAAATAGAGCAAAATCAACTTAGGAACCTCCAAATCAAATTTCCAACATATGCCTAAGTTCAAAATCATCATACGACCATTTTAGAATCATCCAAAACATGAATCCGAGATGTTAACACAAATGTCAACCCCTAGTCAACTCTTCAGCTTAAAGCTTTTAACTAGAGAATTACTCTTTCGAATCATTCCCGAACTTTCCGAAAATCAAAATCAACCATGCACGCAAGTCGCATTACATCATATGAAGC
The DNA here is from genome assembly GCF_000715075.1 of Nicotiana tabacum. Classification (NCBI taxonomy): domain Eukaryota; kingdom Viridiplantae; phylum Streptophyta; class Magnoliopsida; order Solanales; family Solanaceae; genus Nicotiana; species Nicotiana tabacum. The sequence goes on from NC_134098.1 coordinate 29,839,760, forward strand.
TACTCAAGGCCTCAAACTGCCGGACGGAAGTACCAAAGCTCAAAACAACCGATCGGGTCGTTATACCATCATACTGAGGGAGATTCGACTCTAATACCATATTTGTTATGACCCAAGCCCATGACACTTATTGTCTGCTTTGGCCCAAAAGACCTCACAAATTTGTCCCTTGGGTTATGCCATTTTCGAGCCCAAAAGTTCACGTACTATCTGAACGTGTATTGTGTCTTATAAAACTCTTCACTTCCTCTCTAGAAGCATGTGCACTCCTCGGCCCGCTCTCTATCATGAGCGTCACAAAAAGTATGCTACAATTTGTAATTAATTAATCATAAGAAATAAAGTAAATGATGTAGTGCGTCGCACATTAACCCCAAGAGTGATAAAGAAGCTTTAAATATTTTTATAATCTTCAAAACTTATCCATTTAGGCATTTTATCATTTTTAATCCCAACCAAGGGTAAACCATACAAACTTGTACCCCACGTACATGGAATCTCATTAACAATATTGTTTTTAAGTGATAAAGAATTTCTTTAAAAAGCATAAGTAGCTAGAAACTCGGCATACCTAAAAATTGTTTTAATTTACCAACCGTTAGCTCCAAAACTTCAATTTATAACCAAACTCTCCAGCACAATTAAACTACAATATATATAGCACCCCATCAAGCGTACCATTCTAGTGATCTCTCTTTAGGTTCAAATCTAACCAAATTCTCAAACATACCCTTTAGGTGAAAGCTTTATCGATCACCCTCACTCTACATCCAGGAACACGTTTTCATCACAAATAGCTCACAATAATTTCGATTACATCATTCTTGTACTTTGCATTTAAACCCATATTCTTCTAACAATTCAAAATATTTAATTTAGGTAAATCCCTAGTTGATAACATTCAATTTAGCTAACAAACAATTTAATAAGTTTATTATATTAAACAAATTAATTATCAAAAACATTATTCATCATCTTCCTTCTTTGGCTGAAAATATTATTCATGTCATAAGCTAGGATTTATGAAATTAACCTTCCAACCAACATAACTTGAAAATGATGCTATAAATACTTTCAACTACTCATAATCGATGAGTTTAAGTTGTTGAAATTAACCTTCTTGAAGCTTTTCTTTAAAACATCAAAGTTTGAGATTTTTTGTATTGTGGAACAACTTGAAAGATTTCAAAGAATTTCAAAAATTGAATGATGTTAGTACTAATATTTAGGAGTATTAATTAACTCAAAAGTAGACAAAGTCTCAAGTACAATGTCTAACTTTATCTGTAACGACCCGACCGGTCGTTTTGTGTATTTGAGCTGTGTTTCCCTATTTGATACTCCCGGTATGTGTATTTAATTTTGTGTAACTTTCGGAGATGATTAGTTTGGTTTTGGGGAGGTTTTGGATCAAATTGAAATACTTAGTTCTTAGTTTGGAAGCTTAAGTTGGAAGTGTTGACCAAGTTTGACTTTTATATATTTGACCTTGGATCAGAGTTTTGATAGTTCCTTTAGGTTCGTATGGTGATTTAGACTTAGACATATGTCCGAATTTGGATTCAGAGGCTCCTAGGTTGATTTGGCTCAAATTGGCGAAAGTTGGCAACTTAAAAGTTTAGAAGTTCATAGGTTTGACCCGTAGTTGAGTTTGTGGTTATCAATGTTCATTTGAAATTTCGAGTCTTGGAATAGGTTCGTATGGTGATTTATGACTTGCCTGTAAAATTTGAGGTCATTTCGAGTTGTTTAGACGTGTTCGACGTAAGTTTGAAATTAAAAAAATTGGATTAGTTCATTACATTTGAATTGACGTGTGATTCGTGATTTTGATATTATTTTACGTGATTTAGGGTCTCGAGTAGGTCCGTGTTACGTTTTGGGATTGTTTGGTATGATTGGACGGGGTCCCGAGGACCTCGGGTATGTTTCGGAGTGGTTTCACACCATTTCCATGAGTTTTGATATCAGATTTTTTGCTGGTGTCTGATGTCCTTCACGTTCATGGGGAAGCATCGTATTCACGATGAACGGAAAGGGGAGCTAGGAGTTTTGATCCTCGCGTTCGTGGAAGGAAGTCGTGTTCGCGAAGAAGGAAGTGAACATGGGCAGTATGCCTTCGCGTTCGCGAGGTTCTGGGCGCGTTCGCAAAGGGAAGGGAGCCTATGCCTTCGCGTTCATGATTCTCCTGTCACGTTCGCAAAGGGTATTTAGTGTGGCAGTGAGTTTGTGCTTCGCGAACACGAGGCACGTGCCACGTTCGCAAAGTATACAGCTAGGCAGATATTTGATGTACTCTATTTCGAGGGTAAGTATTCTTTACTCGGATTCGATTAATATTCATGATTCCATCTTTGGTTTTAGTTTTTGATTGATGAATCTAAGTGAGAAAATTAGGGATTTTGGCAAAATATTTCTAAAATAAAAAAAATATGGATTTGAACCCTTTCGGAGTCGAATTTGGATGAAGTTTTATGGTTGGACTCGTAGTCGAATGGGTGTTCCGAATTTGCTAACATTTTTTGTGTCCTGAGAGGTGGGCCAAGGTTGCCTTTTTAATACTTGATAAAGATGGGAGCTTTATTACTTGGAATCGATTTCTATAGATGTGTTTGATATTATTGAGTTATTTTTGTCTAGATTTGACCCATTCGAAGAATGATTTGAGAGGCAAGGGCTTATTACTGTATTGATTTGACTTGTTTGAGGTAAGTATCTTGCCTAGTCTTATGTGGGGGAATACTTGGCCCTAAATTATTTATTCGTGTTATGTGAGAAGCGACGTGTTATACAAGGTGACGAGCGTGTACACGAGTGTTATGTGTGGTTTATGACCAGATGGCGCCTAACATTTCACTTGCTAGGCAAGCCAACGTTAGCTATATCTATTAGCCCTTTTTGACTATTTCCAAATTAAATGACAATAATGAAACTGAATAGTCTAAAATAAGGTAATAAGCTAATAAGCGACGAAATCCAAATACAAATCCCGGAACTAGTGTCACGAATATATGAGCGTCTAGAATACTACAGATAATGGTCTGAAATAAACATAACTGTCTGAATCAAAATAAATAGCTAACATTAAGTAGAAGGAGACTTCATGACTACAGATGCCGTGCAACTATACTGTAACGACCCGATCGGTCAATTTTGTGTAATTGCGCCCCGTTACCCCTTTTATTGCTTCACACTTGTGTTTTATATGCCTTTATGACTTGCAGGGTTGATTAGTTACGTTCCGGGAAGCCTTTGGGTTGATTTGGACCCTTGATTCTAGACTTAGAAGTTCAAATTTGAAAATGTTGACCAAACTTTGACTTTTGTGAAAACGACCCTGGAACTGTATTTCTATGACTCTGATAGCTTCGTATTGTAATTTCGGACTTGGGTGTATGCCCGGAAATGATTTTGAAAGTTCCTAGGTTGATTTGTGTTGATTTGCCAAAATTTGTCAATTTTAAGTTTAAAAGTTTGACCGTAGGTTGACTAGCTAATGAGCTCGGAATTTGATTTTGGGACTTGGAATATGTCCGTTATGGCATTTAGAACTTGTTTGTAATTTGGCGTCGTTCGGAGTTGATTTGATAGGATTCAGACGCTTAGTTGAAATTTTAGAAGTTCATTAAAATCTCTTTAAAAATCATGCGTTTTAAAGTTCAATTTGTAGTTTTAGATGTTATTTTTTTTATGTTTTGATCGTGCAAACGAGTTGGTATGATATTTTTAGACTTGTGTGGATGTTTGTTTTGGAGCCCCGAGGGCTTGAGTGAGTTTTGAATGCTTATCGGAATGTTGTTAGAATTGAATTGTTGTTTTTCTGCACATGCCCTCAAATCTCGCATTTGCGATATTCTTGATCGCAATTGCGAAGGTAGGCCAAGTCTGCTGGGTTCGCATTTGCGAAGGTCTTCTGGGATGGGATAGGTTCACAATTGCGATGATCTTGTCACAATTTCGAGGGCAACAGGGATCGCAATGCGATCCCATCTTTGCATTTGCGAAGAGTTTCCCCCAGCCTTCATTGCCGCAATTGCGAGGCTTTATTCGCAATTGCGACATCTACAATTGATCAAATAGCTAGGAGACAGGATTTTTGTGTTCATTCTCTCATTTTTGAACGCTAGACTCGGTAGGAGGCGATTTGGAGAGGGGAGTTTCACCTACAAACCTTGGGTAAGTGATTCTAATCTATTTCCAATAATATTCCATCAACATATCTTAGATTTTAATATCAAAATCATGTGAATCAAAGTAGAAATTGGTGAAACATTGTTAAGTTTTTGAAAATTAAGAAATTGAGGTTTGAGAGTCAATTTGGACTCAGATTTTGAAACTAATCACATATATGAACTTGCAGGGTCATGGGTAGACGGAATCTACCATTGGAGCCGGGTTTTGACCGAGCGGGCCCTGGGTTGACTTTTATTCACTTTTTGGGAAAAGTGTAAAAATCTTAACTTTATCTATTGCAATTGAATTCCTTAGCATTGTTTGATGATATGAAGTCGATTTTGTTTAGATTTGAGTCGTGTGGAGGCCTATTTTAAGGGAAAAGCTATTTTCGAGTGTTGAATTGGCTTAGTTGAGGTAAGTGTCTTGCCTAACTTCGCGTGGGGGAACTACCCCTTAGGATTGATATTGTTTGATTCAATTGTGCTAAGTGAAATCCATGTACGCAAAGTGACGAGTGGGTACACGGGTTGTACGTAGTATTTGACCGGTTTAGGCTACTTAAACTATTTCTATGCTTTATTTGAAAAGACATATTATATTCTAAATTCTCATAGTCAAATCATCCTTAATTGTGTTAGACTATCCTTAAATGCGTTAGTTGACTTGTCTAATATTTGTTCTATATCCTACTTGCTAAATTGCTCCCATGCTTAAGTTGAACTTGTTGTCCCCTTTATAGTTACATGTTATCTCTTCATTGTTAATTATCATTGTTGAATTAATTGTTCGTGTTACCTCTTTACTTGTTGACTTCCATTATTTTAGACTCATTGTTGAATATTATTTCATTTATTGTGAGTTAGTCTTATCTAATATCGTGGTTATACATTATTTTCTCATTGTTGAGTTATTTGGTGTTGAACACAGTATTTTCTTATTGTTGAGTTATTTGGTGTTGATGTTGTGAAAGTCGTTAATACGTTGAGGTGATGTTGGTAATTGTTGAAACATCTATCTTATTGAGCATTTTCCATCCGTTATTGTTGTTGATATTCTTGTATACGTTGTGGTGGAGCCATGAGCTAGTATTGTAGAAATATTGATATTGTTGTTGTTGGCAAATTGTGATATGTGGGCACTTGTGGTGCGAGTTGTTATTCTGATATAATATTGATGCGCATGCGGCAGTATAAGACTTGGGTTCAAATGCATGCAACAGTATAAGGTGGGACTTATGTGCGTCATTACTTGTAAGGGAATTACGCGAGCATCATAAGGTGGGCTAAAGTGTGTGTAGCTTTCGGAAAAACTATTTTCAAAACCTATTTTCAAATGTAAGGCTCACACGGCGGTATAAGAAAAGATTGTGATTGAAATTGAGAAATGTGAATACGAGGCGGTACCTCGATTGTGATTCTTTATTATATGAGGCGGTACCTCGGTTTGATTTCACTATACACGAGGCGGTACCTCGTAGTGTTTCTTGATGTTTGTTTCATGTTGCAAAGTGTTTTGGAAGGAATATTTCTTGTTGCTTCATTCTTTATTATCCTAGAAGTTGTAGTCCACACATGATCATTGTAGCACTTTAGTTGCTTCTTTTATGATATTTTTATTGTTAACCTCCGGTACTAGTTCTTGCTATTATCTTGTTCCATTTCAGTTATTCTTCACTTTCTGTTACTTATCAGTATTACATTTTTACACTGTCTATTTCATATCCTAGTAGGTGTCTTGACCTGCCCTCGTCACTACTCTACTAAGGTTAGGCTTGATACTTACTGGATACCGTTGTGGTGTACTCATACTATGCTTCTGCACATGTTTTTGTGCAGATCCAGGTATGTCCGCTCTTGTTGGTCGATAAAGATTTCCTGCTAGCTGCCTTTACCAGAGACTTCAAGGTATGCCTGCTCAGCGTCCGCAGGCCTCGGAGTCACCTTCCCTTATTTTCATTAATGTTTTATTTCTTTTCGGACAGTGATGTAGTAGTACTCTACTTGCATTCTATAGAGATTATGACTTAGTTCCACCAGTTTTGGGGTGTGTATTTGTGAGATTCTGTTTTCAGAAAGTTTTATCTATTATTTAGTCGTTTTTAGTAACTTGTTATTATATATATGTTAGGTTGCTGTTATTTGTTATGCTTACCTAGTCGTAGAGATTAGGTGCCATCACGACATCCTTCAGAGGGAAATTGGGGTCGTGACATATACCTCAAGTCTCCACTGATAGGTGGATCCGAGAAAGTCTACCAAACACTTCTAGGATCAACTCTTGTATCTACACAAGAAGTGTAGAGTATAGTATGAGTACAACTGACCCCGTGTACTCTGTAAGTGTCAAGCCTAACCTCGACGAAATAGTGACGAGGCTAAGGCGGGTCATTTACATTAACATGTACACAATAATTATAATAACAAAATAGACAGGAATGGAAGTAAACCAGTTAATTCATAACAACGAACTCAAATCCAACTAACAGAGAGTCCATAATAACAAGTCACATAAACTCATCTCAATTACCGAGGCAAAACCAACAGTCACAAACAAATGTAACTTTGTACAATCCATTGCGACGCACAACCAGATCCCACCATATCATCAACTGTCAATATCATAATTCGTCCTTATTCCACCATTTCAACTCATTACCTTTCAATTTTTGTTGCGGCGTGCAACCTGCTCCCCAAATAATTTCAATCAATAATAGCAATTCAACAACGAAGATTTACAAGAAGTTCTACATCAAGAGAACAAATGTACGAGCAATGGAGAATATCAAAGAATCTCGAACAACTCGGTTGTCTCAACTTTACCAACTCAACGGTATCTACCAATTAACAACTCATATACATGAAACTACATTATTGAAGGCAACAAATGATAAGAAATTATAAGACAAGCAAGGCATAAGACAATTTAGATATGCAAGAAAAGAAAATAGAGACAAGTAGCAAATAAGCATGGAATTATGGAAGGAATGAACAATTTCATACAAGGAATACTAAATGGCAAGTAGGAAATATGGCCTGGAAGTCAATTAAGCATGTAACAATTAAGGCATGAAACAAGATATACTATGAAGTAACAAAGACAGGGAAGCAAGTAACGTAATGGCGCATATACACTCGTAACCTCGCATATACGATGTTTCCCATGTAATTCACATAACATGTAGTTCTAGGGTTCCTAATTCCCTCAAATCAAGGTTAGACTCAACACTTACCTCAGTCCGCAACTCAGAGATCGCAATTGCGATCACTTCCTAGTTCGCAAATGCGAACATAGCACTCGCAAATGTGAAACCGCCCAAACCAGCCCATGCTCGCAAATGCGAATACTTGTTTGCAAAAGCGAGGCTCGCAATTGCGAGCCAAACCTCGCAAATGCGAGATATGAAGACCACACCAGAAACACAGAAGACATCAGCTATCTCCAAAGTCCAAAATCAATCTGTACCCTATCCGAAACTCACCCGAGCCCCTCGGGCTCCAAACCAAACATGCACAAAAGTGTAATAACATCATACGAACTTGCTCGCAGAATCAAATCATCAAAATAACATCTAAATCTATGAATCAATCCTCAATACAAATGAAATTTCAAATTGAAACTCAAGAACACTAGAATCATGTTTAAGCATCCGAATCATGTCAAATCAATTCTGAATTAAATAAAATTTTGCAAACAAGTTTCAAATAGTAATACAGAACTATTCCAAGTTTTAGCATCAAAATCCGAGCTTGTTAGCTAAGAAGTCAACTTTTTATCAAACCTTGAAATTCTTCAACTTTCAAAAATGCTAGCTATCGGCAAAATGAGTCAAAATAAGTTAGGGACTTCCAAATTAAATTCCTGTCATACGCCCAAGTCCCAAATCACGATACGGACCCACCGGAACCGCTAAAACACTGATCCGGGTCCGTTTACACAAAATATTGACCGTAGTCAACTTTAGTCATTTTAAGGCAAAAACTTCACATTTCTTTAGTTTTTCACATAAAGACTTTCCGGGTTAGGTCACGGACTATGCACGCAAATCGAGAAATGCTAAACGGAGCTAAATCGAGGTCTCGAAACACGGGAATATAGGCTAAATCTAAAAATGACCTATCGGCTCATCACATTCTCTACCTCTAAAATAAATATTTATCCTCGAACGGACAGAGAAAAGTACCTAGACTGGTGAAAAGTTATGGGTATCTACTCCGCATATCGGACTAGGTCTCCCACGTCGCTGCCTCAATTGGCTAACCTCTCCACTGCACTCGAACTGAAGGATAACTCTTAGACCTTAACTTCCAGACTTGCCGGGCTAGAATGGCCATGGGCTCCTCCTCATAAGTCAAATCCTTGTCCAATTGGATTGAGCTAAAATCTAACACATGGGATGGATCACCGTGATACTTCCGGAGCATTGACACATGGAACACCGGATGGACTACTGATAAACTAGGTTGCAATGCAAGCCTGTAGGCCACCTCACCCACTCTCTCAAGAATGTCAAAAGGTCCGATATACCTAGGGCTCAATTTGTCCTTCTTTCCGAACCTCATCACACCCTTCATGGGTGAAACCCGAAGTAGAACCTTCTCTCCAACCATGAATGCAACATCACGAACTGTCCGATCAGCATAACTCTTCTGCCTAGACTAAGCAATGCTAAATCCATAATGCAAGCACGAAGCATATCCTCCAATATCTGAATGGTACGCTCGAACTGTCCGTCTGTCTGGGGGTGAAATATTGTACTCAACTCAACCCGTGTGCCTAACTCATAATGTATGGCCCTCCAGAAGTGCGATGTGAATTGTGTGCCCCAATTAGAAATGATGGACACCACCACACCGTGTAGACAAACAATCTCGCGGATATAGGTCTCAGCCAACCGCTCTGAAGAATAGGTAACTGCCACTGGAATGAAATGTTCTGACTTGGTCAACCTATCCACAATCACCCATACAACATCGAATATCTTCTGAGTCCGTGGGAGCCCTAAAACAAAATCCATGGTAATACTCTCCCACTTCCACTTAAGAATCTCCATCCTCTGAAGCAAAAAACTAGGCCTCTGATGCTCGTACTTTACCTACTGGCAATTCAAACACCAAGCTACATATGAAACCATATCCTTCTTCATCCTTCTCCACCAATAATGTTGTCTCAAATCCTGGTACATCTTGGCAGCACCCCGATGAATGAAATACCGCGAATTGTGGGCTTCCTCAAGAATCGACTCACGAAGCCCCTCCACATTGGGCACACAAATCTGACCCTGCATCCGCAAAACCCCATCATCTCCAATGGTAACCTGCTTGGCATCACCGTGCCGCACCGTGTCCTTAAGGACAAGAAAATGGGAGTCATCATACTGGCGCTCTCTGATGCACTCATACAAGGATGATCGAGAAACGTACAAGCTAGAACACAACTGGGCTCCGAAACATCTAACCTCACGAACTGATTGGCCAAGGCCTAAACATCTGATGCTAGCGGTCTCTCACCAACAGGAATATACACAAGGCTACCCATACTCACAACCTTTCTACTCAAGATATCGGCCACCAAATTGGCCTGCCTGGGATAATACAAAATGGTGATATCATAGTCCTTTAGTAGCTCCAACCACCTCTGCTACCTCAAATTGAGATCTTTTTGCCTGAACAAATACTGAAGACTCCGATGATCTGTGAATACCTCACATGATATGCCGTAGAGATAATGCCTCCAAATTTTCAATGCATGAACAATGGCTACCAACTCCTAGTCATGAACATGGTAATTCTTCTCGTGAACCTTCAACTGCAGTGACGCGTATGCAATCACCCTGCCATCCTGCATCAACACTGCACCGAGCCCAACATGCAATGCATCACAATACACCGTATAGGATCCTAAACTTGTAGGTAATACCAACACCAGAGTTATAGTCAAAGTAGTCTTGAGCCTCTGAAAGCTCAACTCACACTCATCCGACCACCTAAATGGGGCACTCTTATAGGTCAATCTAGCCAATGTGGCTTCTATGGATGAAAACCCCTCCACGAACCGGCAATAATAACTCGCCAAACCTAGGAACTCCAAATCTATGTAGCTGATGTAGGTCTAGGCCAGTTTTGAACTGCCTCAATCTTCTTAGGATCCACTTTAATTCCCTCTGCAGATACAACATGCCCCAAAAAGGCGACTAAGTCCAACCAAAACTCACACTTTGAAAACTTGGCATACAATTGACTATCTCTCAGAGTCTGAAGTACAACTCTAAGATGCTGCTCATGCTCCTCTCGACTGCAGGAGTAGATCATGATATAATCAATGAATACGATCACAAAAGAATCCAAGTAGGGCTTGAATACTCGGTTCATCAAATCAATGAATGCTACTGGGAATTTGTCAAACCAAATAACATCAATAAGAACTTATAATGCCCATACCGAGTCCGGTAAGCTATCTTAGGGACATCTGATGCCCTAATCTTCAACTGATGGTAGCCAAATCGCAAATCAATCTTTGAAAACACCTTGGCACCCTGAAGCTGATCAAATAAGCCATCAATCCTCGGCAACAGATACTTGTTCTTGATAGTGACTTTGTTCAACTACAATTAGTCTATACATATCCACATCGAACCATCCTTTTTCTTTACGAACAACACGTGCGCACCCCAAGGCGAGACACTAGGTCTAATGAATCCCTTATCAATAGAAATGGGCTGAGTGCCCGGAGCCAAATCAATACAAAAGTCAATATCTCTGTCGGGTGGCATCCCCATCAGATCTACGGGAAATACCTCTGGAAACTCACGTACAACATGTACCGAATCCATGGAAGGAACCCCCGCACTAGAATCACGAACATAGGCCAAATATGCTAGACACCCCTTCTTGACCATATGTCGAACCTTCACATAAAAAATAACCTTGCTAGTAGAATGGCCAGGAGTCCCCCTCTACTCTAATCAGGGCAATCCCAGCATGGCTAAGGTCACCGTCTTGGCGTGGCACTCCAATATAGCATGATAAGGTGACATCTAATCCATACCCAAGATAATATCAAAGTCCACCATATCAAGAAGTATGAGATCTACACTAATCTCAAGGCTCCCGATAGAAACCACACACTAGCGATAAACACGAATATAATAATAGAATCTCCCACGGGCATGGACTCATATACAGGAGCACTTAAAGAATCACGAGGCACAATAATATATGAAGAAAAATAGGATGACACGTAGGAATAAGTAGAGCCCAGATCAAATAGAACTGAAGCATCTCTATGGCAAACTGGAACAATACCTGTGATGACGGCGTTAGATGACTCTGCCTCGGGTCTAGCTGGGAATGCATAGAAATAGTGTTGGGCCCTACCACTCTGACCTCCGCCCCTAGGGGGACCCCTAGTTTGTTGGCCTCCAACTCTAATGGCCTAACCTCTACCTCTAACGATCTGACCCCCGCCTCTAGCTGTCTGTGCGGGCAGTGGAGCAACCGGTGCTGGTATGATGGCACGAGAACCCTGTAGAGATTTACTACTTGGCAATCTAGGGCAATACTTCCTAATGTGACATATGCCCCCACACTCAAAGCACTCTCTCGGTACTGAGGATGCTGAAGCGAAGTCTAACCCTTACGGCTCGAATAGCCGCTGTAGTAACTCTAAAGCGGTGGTGCACTGATAAGAGCTGAAAGTGCACTTATTGTTGACTGCTCAAGACGAGACTCATAAAACTCACGACCGCACAAAGAACTGTGGGCTACTGATGATAGGCTATAATTACGTATTTTAGTCGCTTATTACACTCTAATTTACTGCACTTTAATTGAGTTTGAGCTTTAATCGCTAGTGTTTTGCACTAATTGTGTGTTTTATGCCTTGTAGGAGTGATTCCGAGCTATGTAGATGTTATAGAATGAATTCAAGTGATTTGGAGCTTTGAATTCTGAGTAAAAACCTAAGAAATTAAGCCAGGATCATGTTCGGGGATCAACGAATAATAGTTAAGAACGAACGAAGAATCGAGTAGGCATATTGCGCACTGTCTAGTAAGATGCACATAACGTTTCTCTCAGAAGTCCATTAGAGCTCCACAATATATGGTTGGAAAGCTAATGCAAATGGCTACAACCTTTATGCTTTACGTTTTTCCAAATTCCAAAAAGAACAGGGTAAAAAATGCGGTCGCATCCGCAACCGCGGATCTGGCCGCGGATGTGAGGCAGAACACTGGGTAAAATCCGCAGCCAAATCCGCGGTGGAATCCGCGGCCGCGGACGTCCTGACCTGGAAAATTGTCCTTTTTCGCGTAGGAGAAGGTATAATTGTTTGGGCCCGACCCTACTTGGTATATATACATGAAAAAATAGTATTTTGAGGACTTTTGATATATTTTTGACACAATTTAGACCTAAGGAGGCTAAGGAGACTGGGGATTCGACCTAAGGAGGAAAGAACACACTAGGAGCAAGGCGGAGTATTCTTCTACAAGTTTCTCACTTCCTTCTTCCTATTTCTATTATTGGTTATGAATTCTAGTACTGTAGTTATGCATACTATTATGAATAGCTAATTTGTTATTTAGGGTTTTGATGTAACCTTTTGTAGGATGAATTCTTGTTATGTTTTAATATAATTTAGCTTTTGAATTTATCTATTTGTTCAACTGCGTGTTTATTTCAGTTAATTGAATGGCCATCGATTGACTGTGCCTATTTATTATGTGTTGCTTGAGAAAGGATACATATTTAGGTGGTTGTTGAACAACGTCACTCCTAACGTATGTGAGAAATCAATACAGCGGGTTTAAAGGTAGGTTTAGAAATAACAAAGCCTTGACGTGGTCATAATGAGCGGTTAGATAAAGCCAACTAGCGTAGTTCGAGAGAATATATCTAGTAAATTGTTGTAGTTGCTCGAGAGAGAATTACGGCACCTAAAGTTCTCACGATTAGTAAAGAATACATAGGTGAAATTGTAGGGAACATAGCGGGAAGGATTCCAACATTTGGGGAAATCATAACTCTAGACCTCCTTAATTTAGTCTCCAACCCTTTGTCTCGTTAGTTGATAATTTTATCGCTTTCTAGTATCTGCTAGTTAATTCGTTAGAAATATAAATCTCAATCTTTATAATTTAGAAAATTGTTCAAACTTGTCTTCTTAGTGATATTAAAAAGTTATATCTAAGCCTTAGTTCTCTATGGGATTCGACTACGGACTTTTAGACGGGATTATATTTGCAGCGACCGCTTATCCTTTATAGGACTAGAGTTGGGCGTGATCAGCTACCTGAAGAGCTGACTGAATCGGCCTAGGAGGATGGCCTCTACCAAAGGAACCCCTGCCTCCAGTTGAGGCACCACTGAAACCATGGAAGTGACGAGGCCTCTTATCAGATACCGGCCTCCTCTCCTGACCACGAACCATCTCGATTCGTCTAGCAATATCTATGGCTCCCTGGAAAGAAATTACGTCCCCAGTCTCCTTGGCCATATTTATCTTGATACTGAAGGTGAGTCCATCAATGAATCTTCTCCCTCTCTCCCTCTCGATAGGGAGTAAAACAATGGCATGGCGATATAGGTCCACAAATAGAGTCTGATACTAGGTGACGGTCATGCTACCCTACTGATGATGCTCAAACTGCCTGCGGTAATCCTCTCTCAGAGTGAAAGCAATGAACTTAAATAGCTGTAAAAACTGATCCTATGTAAGTGTAGGCAACCGACTGGTCTAGTCAACACACATTCTCTCCACCATCTCTTGGCATAACTGGTCATCTGGAACACTGCAAAGTCAACCCTATTGGTCTCAACTATACCCATGTGTCGCAATACCTCATGGCAACGGTGGCAACGGTCCAGGTAATCATGTGGGTCCTCAGAAGGTGCACTGCTGAAATGAATGGGAAAGAGTTTGGTAAACTTATCCAGCCTCAACAAGGAGTCAGAAGACCTAGCGGGCCTATCCCCGTCCTGTGCTGCAACAACCGGCTGAACTACCCTAATTGGCTGGGCTGCTGGAGTCTGATATAAGGGATCCACCTGATCCGGGGGTGTGAGTAGCGAGAGTCTGTGCTCCTCCCCCAGCCTGAGAGATGGCTGGTGCCACCGGATATGCACCGGTATGGGCCACACTCTCCATAAGGCCCACTAAGCGGACATGAGCGTCCTGAAGCACTGGAGTGGCTATGAATCCCTCTGGGACATGAGCTGGTATGACGGGCGTTACCTGAGCTGAGATCTCCTCCTCATGATCAATATGAGGCTCCACTACGGGAGCTATTGCTCAAGCTCTAGGTTGAGCTCTGCCTCAGCCTCAGCCTCTGCCCCTGGTAGTAGCTGCCACGGGGACTCCTGCTCCTGTCCGGTTGCTGATGCTGTGCGTGTTCTTGCATCTGTGATATAACAAGAATAGAATGGTTCAATCATCAATGATAGAATGAAATCGCACGATAGAGAAAGAAAGAAGTGATTTTTTTCCTGAAATACATAGCCTCTGGAAGATAAGAACAGACGTCTCTGTACCGATCCTCCATACTCTACTAAGCTTGCTCATGACTCGTGAGACCTAGGCAACCTAGTGCTCTAATACCAACTTGTCATGACCCGGAATTCCCACCCTCGGGACGGTGATGGCACCTAATATTTCACTTGCTAGGCAAGCCAACGTTAGCTATATCTATTAACCATTTTTGACAATTTCCACATTAAATGACAATAATGAAACTGAATAGTCTGAAATAAGGTAATAAGCTAATAAGTGACGAAATCCAAATACAAATCCCGGAACTAGTGTCACGAATACATGAGCGTCTAGAAAACTACAGATAATGATCTGAAATAAACATAACTGACTGAATCAAAATAAACAGCTAAAATGAAGTAGAAGGGGACTTCAGGGCTGCGGACGCCATGCAGCTATACCTCAAGTCTCGACTGATAGCTGGATCTGAGCAAGTCTACTGAACACTGCTAGGACAACCTCCGGTATCTGCACTTGAATTGCAGAGTGTAGTATGAGTACAACCGACCCCATGTACTCTGTAAGTGTCGAGCCTAACCTCGACGAAGTAGTGACGAGGCTAAGGCGGGTAACTTACATTAACCTGCACATAATAATAATAATAACAGAAAAGACAGGAATGGAAGTAAAGCAGTTAATACTAACAACGAACTCAAATCCAACTAACAGAGAGTCCAAAATAACAAGTCATATAAACTCATCTCAATTACCGAGGCAAAACCAACAGTCATAAACAAATATAACTTTCTACAATCCATAGCGGCGCACAACCCGATCCCACCATATCATCAACAGTCAATATCATAATTCGTCCTTATTCCACCATTTCAACACATTACCTTTCAATTTTCGTTGCGGCATGCAACCTGCTCCCCAAACAATTTCAATCAACAATAGCAATTCGACAACCAAGATTTACAAGAAGTTCTACATCAAGAGAACAAATGTACGAGCAATGGAGAATATCAATGAATCTCGAACAACTCGGTTGTCTCAACTTTACTAACTCAACGGTATCTACTAATTAACAACTCATATACATGAAACTACATTATTGAAGGCAACAAATGATAAGAAATTATAAGACAAGCAAGGCATAAGACAATTTAGATATGCAAGAAAAGCAAATAGAGACAAGTAGCAAATAAGCATGGAATTATGGAAGGAATGAACAATTTAATACAAGGAATACTAAATGGCAAGTAGCAAATATGGCCTGGAAGTCAATTAAGCATGTAACAATTAAGGCATGAAACAAGATATACTATGAAGTAACAAAGTCAGGAAAGCAAGTAACGTAACGGCGCATATACACTCGTAACCTCGCATATACGATGTTTCCCACGTAATTCACATAACATGTAGTTCTAGGGTTCCTAATTCCCTCAAATCAAGGTTAGACTCAATTTTTACCTCACTCAACAACTCAAGTAATCAATCAACCATGGCCTTGCCTTTTGAACAAGCCTCCAAACCAACCAAATCTAGCAAATTATTGACCAAATGATTCAAAATAAGCTTTAGAAACTACCCACAAATGAAAGAGGTTCAATTTAGATCATTTTTGAAAAAGTCAACCCCGGGCTTGCTTGGTCAAAATGGAGATTCGGGCCAAAACCGGATTACCCATTCACCCCCGAGCCAGGTTATGTGATTTGTTTTGAAATCCGATCTCAATTCGAGGTCTAAATCTCAATTTTACAACAATCCCCAATTCTACCCAAATCCCTAATTTCTACCATTGAAATCCTAAATTTGATGTTGAAATCTCATGAAATGTAATTGGTAATTGAAAAGAAATGGATTAAAGTCACTTACCAATGAATTAAGGAAGAAACGTCTCTTGGAAAATTGCCTCTAGGGTGTTTGGGGTTGATAAATTGTGAGAAATGAGGTAAGTCCCATTTTTTCCCTCTTTTACCTAGCTGAAGATGTCACAATTGCGATATTTTATTCGCAATTGCGAACATCGCAAAAGCGAGAAAGGGGTCGCAAAGGCGAACACTGTCTCAGACTCACAGAGGTCACAAATGCAACATTTGGTTCGTAATTGCAAACTCCCAACATTTGAAATTGCTCACCATTTCTTCGCAAAAGCGAAGACTGCTCGATGACTGCTGAGTCTCAAATGCAACTCTGAGATCGCAATTGCGATCACTGCCTAGTTCGCAAATGCGAACATAGTACTCACAAATGCGAAACCACCCAAACTAGCCTATGCTCGCAAATGCGAACACTTGTTCACAAAAGCGAGGCTTGCAATTGCTAGCCAGACCTTGCAAATGGGAGATCTGCAGACCACACTAGCAATAGAGAAGGCAGTAGCTATCTCCAAAGTCCAAAATCAATCTGTAGCCTATCCGAAACTCACCCGAGCCCCTCGGGCTCCAAACCAAACATGCAAATAAGTGTAATAACATCATGCAAACTTGCTCGTGCAATCAAATCATTAAAATAACATGTAAATCTACGAATCAATCCTCAAAACAAATGAACTTTCAAAGTGAAACTCAAGAAAACTAGAATCACGTCCGAATCATGTTAAATGAATTCCGAATTGAACCAAATTTTGCAGATAAGTTTCAAATAGCAATACAGAACTATTCCATGTTTTAACATCAAAATCCGGGCCTGTTGGCTAAGAAGTCCACTTTCGGTCAAACCTTGAAATTCTTCAAGTTTCAAAAATGCTAGCTTTCGGCAAAATGAGCCAAAGCAAGTTAGGGACTTCCAAATTAAATTTGGACATACGCTCAAGTCCTAAATCACGATACGGACACACCGAGACCGTCAAAATAGTGATCTGGTTCCGTTTACATAAAATGTTGCCCGTATTCACCTCTAGTCATTTTAAGCCAAAAATTTCACATTTCTTCAATTTTTCACATAAAGACTTTCCGGATTAAGTCACGGACTGCGTACGCATATTGAGAAATACTAAACAGAGCTAATCGATGTATCAGAACACGGGAATAGCGGCTAAATATCAAAATGACCTATCGGGTCATCAGAAGGCTATTAACATGCCTTAATTTGATAATGTACTTTATATGAAACATGCTTAAACCACTTTTTAATTACATGATCATGATTGCTACATTTGACTTGGCCATAGTCATGCTTTAGTTGTTTAACATCCCTCCGCACTTTTATGTTATTATCATGTCCTTGTGCAATTTGTTGATAAGTTGTGAGATTGTTTCTTGATAAAACTTTGTTATTATTGTTTTGTGATATTGTGACACATGTGAAAATGTTTAGTGGATTGATTGAGGGTATTGGCACGAGGTTTATGCCGTGAGATTATGATTGATGGTGTTGTTGTTGTGATGAGAATATTATTAAACCAAAGTGAGAATTGATACTCAATTTTTCCCTCATATTCTCTAAAGTATTCCATATATTTTTCAAAATATTATATTTATTTTGTATTATTATAAAATTATATTACAAGAGTTCATACAAATAATTTTTTATCCTTTTTCTTAAGTATTTAAAATTGATTTTTTGCATTTTTAATTGATAAATATTTTTATATTACTCCAAAATTATTTTTGGCGATTGATTATCCAAATTAATTATTTATACCCATATGCATATTTTAAATATTTTACTTTAGTTTATATGATTGTATTTGCATTTTACATCATTTGCAATGATTGCCACAATATTTTTAGTAGTTGTCTTTACTATGCTATTTAGATTAAAAGTTTTTATATATTTTTGCAATTATAGTCTATTATTAAGAAAAGTACTAATTCTGAAACAACATTTTTATCATTTTTGTTACATCTTGTGCGTCCCACAGTGGCGTATAATAAATATGAGACATGTTAATAATGATTTCAATGATTCTAAAGTCATAATATGATTATATATGATGTTTGGATATAAAATATAAAGTTTGGGAAAAATCGGATTTAAGTTGCAGAAAATCCGACCAAGGATTTGCCTTGTAACGAAACTTTTTAAGCAATACATTTCGTGTATGAGGTCTTTTTGGGACATATTATACACCAAATTGGAGGTCTTTGAATGTAGTTTCCAACACTCTTAACCGTTTGTTCATACGACGTCCGGATAAAAAGATATAAGCGTCTGAAGAAGGGCCAATGCTAGGGTGCCAAGCTAGCACCTCTTTGACTTTTCAAAAGTGGATATATATATATATATATATATATATATATATATATATATATATATATATATATATGCCTTATGTCGTCTTTTTCTTCATTTTTCTAGAGACCACAAACAAATAAGCCATATAAAATTACCCTTAAGCTTTCTACAAAGGTTTCAAAAAGGATTAACATCTTGGGTACCAAATCAAGAAGAGATAACATTAGAACGATCCCTACGACGTAAGTATCATTATACAGCCTCTCGTTTTCTTTGTAGTTTGAGTTTTGGAAGGTACTTCATAGTTAAAAAAATGCCTACTTTCTGTATCTAATCTTTTAAATCTCAAGGAAAGTTGATAAATTCGTTTCCTAATAGTTAGGACTCACAGGAAGGTGATTGAAAGTCGTGAGTACGATTTATTCCACTTATAGTGGATTGTTTTGTAGTCCACTCATGTTGGCCTCTTGTGATACTGATTTATGGAGTTTGGATGGACAAAGAGCGTGGAGAAATGCCACATGTGGTAGGATAGTGGGCTGGTCGCTCGTCGTTGCAATTTCAGACTAATTGATACCTTGTTGATTGGGTGTGTTATGGTATATTTGGGTTTTGTTTTTGTATTTAAGGTCCCAAATTACAATTAGGTTGTTTTTGAGTTGCTGATTGTATTGTGTTTTTTTATCGCCTATAGTAGGCTTGAGGAAGCAGTATAATCAGGGGAAATGCTCCCTATTTTTGTTACAGATCAAGTTACTTTCGTTATATAAACGAGAGAGTCATTCATAGCTTGACAATTGCTTCACTGTCGTTGTTGTAGATTAAGGTGCAGTGAGCTGAGTTTAGCATTGTTATTGGACTAATTTCTATAAGGTATGTTAAGGCTATCCCTTCTTTCCTTTTGGCATGGTCCATATGATACAATGAAACGAGCAAACATGCAACTTTCACAAATGACTCTATTCTTAGAAATACTAGGGTTGCCTATGTTCTTGATTCCGCATATGTCCTATTATTATATCGTTTGTTCATGAGTCTCAGAAAATACATAAGTGGATAAAGTTTATTTCGTGATATTAACCGAAGGCATATTGATCTTATGACATCCCGAGAGATCTTATTGACTTACTTCTTATACATTGCATTCATTTATACATGTACATTAACCCATGACCAGATAGCGTTATATACACGTAGTTTATATGTATATGGGATATGTGGAAAGGTTATGGAGTTATATATGCACCACCACCTTATCAGTTGGTATACGTTGATGATTTCACCCACTAAGGCCTAGATGACATGATGTGATACCCTCAGAGGCTCGATGATGTTATGTACGTTATACATGTGCATGATATGACATTTATACGTATATGCATGGCATTGCAGATGTTTCATGACTCACAGAGCTATTCAAACTTACAGGTTGAGTCCTTTACTCCATGTTTATTTTATGTCTTTTATGTATTGATTTTTATGCCTTATATACTCGGTACATTGTTCATACTGACGCCCATATTGCCTGGGGGCCTGCGTTTCATGCCCGCAGGTGCGGGTATACAGGCATACGGTCCTCCTTCTTAGGATCCTTTCTCAGCAAGAGTTGGTGTGCTCCATTTGATCCGGAGCTACTATTGGGTTTTGGTACGATATTGTTGTATAGATATATGGGTATGACAGGGCCCAGTCCCGTCCTCTATACAGTTGTACACTCTATTGGAGGTCTGTGTGTTGCCCTGTCACACACACACACACACACACACACACACACACACACACACACACACACACACACACACACACACACACACACACACACACACACACATATATATATATATATATATATATATATATATATATATATATATATATATATATATATATATATATATATATATATATATATATATATATATATATATATATATATATATATATATTGGGCATGTTTCCTCATGTATGTTATTCACATGATTCAGTAGTTTATTGACATATGTTATGCATGACCTACCCTTATTTCATGTTTATATCTTAAATGTATGCTTAGGGGTATTCGACAGGTAGGACTTAGGCACTCATCATGGCCCATCGATTTTGGCCGTGACAAAAGTGGTATTAGAGCAGTTCTTCCTAGGGTTCTCCACATACCGTGTCTAGTAGAGTCTTGTTTATGAGTGTGTTGTGCACCACACTTATAAACAGGAGGCTGTAAGACATATAGGCTGTTATATCCTGACGATATATTATGTTTTCAATGATTCCTAAGAAGGCTACAGCCGCCCAGAAGGGCAAGTCTGTGGCTGATGAGACTATGAGTCGAGCACCACAAGTTGCCAGGGCTCGGGGAGATTCTAATAGTGAGACTCCATCTCAGACTTCACATACCCTGCCCTCTCCAGAGGAGATCCGAGGGAAACCTGCTCCAGAACCTGCCCTAGTACCCCCAGCTCCTCAGCCTGATGCACCGGGTCAGGATATGAGAGATGATATTCAGCTATTGGCTCGATTAGTGGCTGCACAGGCTCGATGCCATGAGGTAGGTATTGGTCATGCAGATAGGGCCGTTAGTGCGAGGGTTCATGATTTCATTAATTTGGACCCTCTGGTATTCACACGAGCAGATCCAAATGAGGACCCTAGAGAATCTATCTATAAGATGTAGAGGACTTTGAGGATAATGAAGGCCACTGCAACGGATCAGTTAAGCTAGCTTCCTATAGACTTCGAGATGTTGCAATTAATTGGTACGAGTCTTGGGAGTTGTCCAGAGGTGAGGATGCCCTTCCAGCAGTACGACAAGAGTTTACAGAAGCTTTTCTTTGTATCATTTGCCACCAGAGCTTAGACGGGCCAGAGTTGATAGGTTCTTCACCCTTCAGTAGGGTAATATGAGTGTTCGGGATTACAGCCTTCAGTTTGATTCTTTGGCTAGGTATGCTCCCACTGTTGTAGCTAAGATGGAGAATCGGGTTCACCAGTTCATGATGGGGTTGGAGCCGCACCTACTTAACGATTGTATGTCGGTCTCACTTTATCTAGTCATGGATATTTCTCATATTCAGGCATACGCTCAGGGTGTAGAGGAGCGCAAGCAGAAGCAGAGGGCCGATCGTGAGCATGATAGGGGATAGATTAAGAGAGCGAGATCTTTAGGTCCTTCTGGTGAGTTTAGAGGTTGTTAGAGACAGCAGTACCCGAGGTATCTAGTCCAGCCATCGGCTAGTGCACCCCCTCAGTTTGCCGGTAGGAGATTTGATCGCTCTACATATTTAGGGCCCAGTTACAGTTCCAAGGCCTCTAGTTCTCAGTATAGGGGTTAGTCAAGTCAGATGAGGCCGCCCTTTGCCACAATGTGCTCAGTGTGATAATCAGCATGTCGGGTAGTGCCTTGTGGGGTTGGGTGTTTGTTACACTTGTGGTTATCTAGGCCACATTATGAGAGATTGTCCGATGAGAGGTGGTGCAGGTATAGTTCAACCAGCAGGAACTGTAGATGGTTCCTCATCATCTGTACGTCTCATGGGCAAGGTTCATAGGCACCAGTCGGTCGTGGTAGAGGCAGAAGTGGAGCATCTAGCTCGAGCAGTCCTAAGAACCGCATTTATGCATTAGTGGGTCTACAGGATCAGGAGTCATCACCTGATGTTGTTACAAGTATATTATCAGTCTCCTCATATGATGTATATGCATCTGGGTTCCACCTTATCATACGTCACTCTGTCCGTTGCTAGTAAGTTTGGGATAAAACCTAAGTTGATTGATCCTTTTGAGGTGTCTACACATGTTGGGGATCCAGTGATAGTTAGAGGAGTATATAGAGGTTGTATAGTAGTAGTTCATACTCGTTCTACAGTACCAGACCTGATTGAGTTAGATATGGTAGAATTTGATGTTATAATAGGTATAGATTGGTTGGCTTCTTGTTATGCTAACATTGATTCTAGATCAAAGAAGGTTCGGGTCCAGTTTCCAGGGGAGCCAGTTCTGGAGTACAAAGGTAACACTGCATCACTGAGAGGTAGGTTTATTTCCTACCTCAAGGCAAGGAAGATGATCAAAAAGGGCTATATTTATAACGTAGTTTGGGTATAGGATGTGAAATCAGAGTCACCGACCCTTCAATCTATACCGATAGTTAATGAGTTTCTCGATGTTTTTCCCGATGAGCTTATAGGCCTTCTGACAGAGCGGGAGGTTGAGTTTGCTATTGACATATTACCATATACTCAGTCGATATCTATTCATCCTTATAGAATGGCACCTGCAGAGCTGAGAGAGTTGAAATAACAACTGAGGTATTTGCTTGAAAAAGGCTTTATCAGACCAGTACATCTCCGTGGGGAGCACCTATGTTATTTGTGAGAAAGAAAGATGGTTTCTTGCGGATGTATATTGATTACATGTAGTTGAATAAGGTGATGATTAAGAATAAGTACCCGCTCCCGAGGATTGATGATCTATTTGATCAGTTGTAGGGTGCCAGGTGTTTCT
This sequence comes from Nicotiana tabacum, assembly GCF_000715075.1. Classification (NCBI taxonomy): domain Eukaryota; kingdom Viridiplantae; phylum Streptophyta; class Magnoliopsida; order Solanales; family Solanaceae; genus Nicotiana; species Nicotiana tabacum. The sequence continues at coordinate 29,863,082 of NC_134098.1, forward strand.
CGAAGATAGAGTTGAGGTTTGGGTACCATCAGGTAAGGGTTAAAGAGAAAGATATTCCAAAGACAGCATTCAGAACCAGATACAGGCACTTTGAGTTTCGTGTTATGTCATTCGGTTTGACCAATGCCCCAACAATATTCGTGGACTTGATGAACCATGTGTTTATACCCTTTATTGATATATTCGTGATTGTATTTATAAATGATATTTTGGTTTATTCCCGTTCAGAGGCTGAGCATGCAGATCATTTGCGTATTGTGCTCAGAGTTCTACAAAAAAGGAAGTTGTATGCAAAATTCTCTAAATGTGAATTCTAGTTGAATTCTGTAGCTTTCCTTGGGCATATTATTTTAGGTGAGGGTATCCAGGTTGATACACAGAAGATTGAGGCAGTGAAGCCTCGGCCTAGACCCACGACACCGACGAAGGTTTGTAGCTTTCTGGGTTTGGCAGGTTATTACAAGAGATTTGTAGAGGGCTTTTCTTCTCTTTCAGCACCATTGAAAAAATTGACTCAGAAGGCAACTATGTTTCAGTGGACTGATGCTTGTGAGCACAGTTTCCAGGCATTGAAGGACATATTGACTTCAGCACCGGTTCTGCCACTTCCAGAGGGAACCGATGGTTATGCTATCTATTGTGACACTTCGGGCATAGGATTGGGTTGTGTATTGATGCAACATGATAAGGTTGTTGCTTATGCTTCTAGAAATCTAAGATAGAACAAGAATAATTACCCGACCCACGATTTAGAGTTAGCCGCGGTGATTCATGCACTAAAGATGTGGAGGCACTATTTGTATGACATACATGTTGATATCTATACGTATAAGAGCCTTCAGTTTATCTTCAAGCAGAAGGAATTCAATTTACGTCAGAGGCAATGGTTGGAGCTACTGAAAGGCTATGATGTTGATATTTTATACCATCCAGGGAAGGCGAATGTAGTAGCTGACTCAACCGTAGATCTATGGGTAGCCTATCATATTTACAGGCGAATGTAGTAGCTTGTCTTGGAGTTTGATTATTGGATTCAGGTGATACCAGAGTTACTATTCAGGATACAACAACATCCTCTTTAGTAACTGAAGTGAAGAAATGCCAGTATGAAGATTATGTGCTTGATCATTACAAAAATACAACCCCTCAAAAGGAGAAGACACCATTCGAGATTACAGGAGATAGATTCCTTAGATATCGAGGTCGATTATTTGTTCCTAGTATGGAAGGGCTGCACCGGCAGGTTATGGAAGTTGTTTTAAAATTTAAAAACGAAAAATAAGAAAAAAATTAAATTAGCTACAATAAAAAATATTAAAATAATAATAATAATAATAATAATAATAATTAAAAAAACTACCTATTCAAGTTGGGGAATAGTTTCAAGTTGGAGTTTTAAAATTGTAACGACCCGACCGGTCTAACACTCACAACACGGCTCTCAAGCCCACCTCAATCACCAATCTCTCAAGTCTCAAGGCTCACAACCTCGTACTACTCAGCCCAAACAATAATAATATGTGATGTAATAGTGAATGATAACAAAGTCTGAGATATGATATGAAAATGACAGATCATGATTGTGCACCTAATTGCATCATAAGAAAATAACTCCACAGCAAAAATAACCTCAGTGGGTCCCAACAGAATAAGCACATAGCCTAAACATGATTTCTAACATGAATCACAACTCCATTACTCTAACACGTAGGAATTACAGTAATAAAACAAGACTAGATAACTACATAGTACCACAGAATCAACCAGGTCATAATTACCACAGTGCACGCCCACACGCCCGTCACCTAGCATGTGCGTCACCCCAACACCAACCATATAACACGTATTCCAGGTATTCATACCCTCAGTACCTAGTTTAAAAGTGTTACTTCCTCAAAGTGCGCAACTCAATGCTCCAACAAACCCTTGCCTCGCGAATCGGCCTCCGAATAGCTGGAATCTAGTCACAAACAACTTAATATAATCAATACAAGCTATAGGAATCGATTCCATTTAATAAAGCTAAGTTCTTTAATCAAATTCAAAACGTCAACCCTGGGCCCACGCCTCGAAAACTAGCAAAATTCATAAAATCCGAACACGCATTCAATAACAAGTCCAACCGTAAAAATATCATCCAATTCCGACCAGAAATCGAACCTCAAATCCCCAAATCTTACTCTCACATACATAAACAACAAATCCCCAAAGTTTCACCTCAAAAAAATATAATCTAGATGGGAAAATCAATGGGTATTCAATATTAATGGACAAAAGTGATCAAAAGTTGCTTACCTCTTGAATTATGGTGAAGTACCTCTTAAATATTACCGTTAGCCGAGCTTCACAAGTCCAAAAATGAAGAAAAGACTCAAACCCTCGATTATATCCTTCTGTCCAGGCATCTCGCACCTGCGGTTCACCTAACCACTTCTCCTGTCCCGCAAGTGAGGCTAAAATTCCGCTTCTGCAGTTTTCCTTAAGGCCTCCCTCTTTCCGCATCTGCGGACAAGACACCGCTACTGCAGAGGTGCACCTGCACCCAAGCCTCCACTTCTATGGAAACTCCTGCCCCTCGCATATCCCGCTTCTGCGACCAACTGCCTGCATCTGCGAGCTCGCAGGTGCGAAAGTTTGCTCGTACATGCGCAACGTCCTAACTCCACTCAGAGCCACTTCTATAACTTCTTGGACACTTCTGCGGCTCCACACCTACGACCAATTTCTCGCAAGTACGGTTGCACCAGATTTGGTCAAAATAGAAATTCTATAAGTCAAATTCTTAATCTGATTTCAATCAGAATCACACCTGAGGCCCCCGGGACCCCGTCAAAACATACCAACACATCCTAAAACATCCTAGAAACTTAGTCTAAGCCTCAAATTACATCAAACAACATCAAAAACACGAATCGCACCCCAATTCAAGCCTATTGAAACTAATGGATTTCCAACTTCTAAAATTGATGCCGAAACCTATCAAACCAAATCCGATTGACCTCAAATTTTGCACACAAGTCATAAATGACAGAACGAATCTATTCCAACTTCCGAAAGCAAAATCTGAGCCTGATATCAACAAAGTCAACTCTTAGTCAAACTTCACAATCTTCCAAACCTTCAACTTTCCAATTTGCACCAATTCAAGCCAAAATGACCTACGGACCTCAAAATCAATATCCGAACACACTACTAAGTCCAAAATCACCATACAGAGCTACTGGAACCATCAAAACTCCATTCCGGAGCCGTTTACACATAAGTCAACATTCGGTCAACTCTTTAAACTTAAGCTTCCAACCTTGGGACTAGGTGTCCCAATTCATTCCGAAACATCCCCGGAACCAAACCAATCACCCCGACAGTCACATAACCACAAATGAACATAGAATAAGTAATAAATGGGAAAATATGTTTACAATATTCAAAACGACTGGCTGAGTCATTACACACACAAACAAGCAAAGAGTGAGAAACTTAAAATCTTAGAAATGATTTAGTAACAACAATTGAAGGAGAACAGTGACACCCAAAATCTCCACTACTTCAGAGTTCACAAAAGCCTCAAGATGGGCTCTGAGCAGTGCTTGCACAGAGGAAGTTATTGACAACACCTCAGTGGCCTTAGCTTTCAGCCGACCACTAACTAATTCAACATAATAGTTTCAGAGCAGAATAGAGCAAGTGTAAATGAGAGAGATAATAGTGATTAAGGCAAGTCCTTAGGGGAATTAGGGGAGGGGTTTATATAGTGCTCGAATTACTATGATCAAAAAAGGAACACATCAATCAATCCACAAAAGTAAGGAAATAATCTCACGCAAACCGATTTTGAACCGGATTGGGGCTCAATCAAGAAAACCCTAGTTCAAATGAAGAATAGAAAATAGCCAAAGATCTGGTTAAGTAGAACCTGTGTGAATTTTCCTTGGATGTATCAGACCAAGAACACAACAATTATTCAGAATCAAATCTGGTGAAGGACTTCAATAAATAAATTGGTACCAAACGAACCAAGCCAATAAATGGAGAAGTAACATTTTGGAGTCGAAAAAGGAAAGGAAAATATGGAGGATCACCATGTCGGACAGGTTTTGGACTAGGGTGAGGCGGCTAGGTTTTTGGAGAGAGTCGGAGCATGTGAGGGCGGCGGAGACCGTGGGGGGGGGAGGATGGTCACTAGGGTTTGGGATTAGGTTTATAAGTAAAGGGGGGATTTGTTATGGGTTGTTGATCATTTGAGATCAACAGCCGAGATTAAAGGGGAGGCAGGGCGATTTAAAAATCGGATCCCAACCGAGTTGGAGAAAAAGGGTCATTTGTCTTGGGTCTGGGGTTTGGGCCAGGGATTCGGCCGGTTTTTTGTTCAATTCTAGCCTAGTTTTTAGGTTACAAATTGGAATACAGAAATTAATTCAAAAAATAAATTAAAAACTGATATAAAATGATAAAAATATTGTTTTAAAATTAGTACTTCTCTAAATAATAGACTATAACAGCAAAAATATAAAAATAAATTATTTTGATATAAATGGCATAGTAAAGACAACTATTGAAAAATAGTGGCTTTCATTGCAAATGATGTAAAATGCAAATAAAATTATATAAAATGAAGTACAATATTATAGAATATGCATATGGGTATAAATGATTAATTTAGAAGAATTAATCAGGCCGAAATAATTTTTAAGAAGTAATTAATAAAAATTTATGAATTAAAAATGCCAAAAATCAATTTTAAAAACATAAAAAAGGATAAAAATTATTTATATGAACTATTATAATTTAAATTTGATAATAATACAAAAAATAATATTTTAAAAAATATATGGAATACTTTATAGAATATGAGGGCAAAACTGAGTATCAACAGCTGCCCCTCATTACCCGGGAATGATGAAAGAATTATCGTGTAAAGAAATTTATAATCAATTTTGTCCGAATAAATGAGGACGGGAGTATGAGGTGCTTAAAATATGGGGGCCGAGCCTTGGTTCTTGAGTTTCCTACATATCCTTGGTTTTACGAGAATCAGGTCACATGTAGTTCTGGATCCAACGACGGACGAGACTGGTGGAGTTGTTATGAAAAGACTGTATGTTTCGAAGAATGATTTTCTATGGATAGGTTAGTGTCCCAAATAGTTGATACTTTAGGTGAAGGGTATGAATGGCAATTGAGCGTTACGGATGCATGAGACAATGTGTTTGGGGGAAGTTACGGGAAAGAAGGTAATCAATTATAAGTTATCAGTTACTTTGGGGACGATCAAGGGATGTGAACATTTGAACGGAAACCGGAGTGAGAATTGCTCCTATTCGTAGAATGGTTACCTTCTAGGCTTACCTTCTAGGGTAACCTGCAAAACTTAAAAATACAATGCGTGCGAAAATATATATAACTCATTGCAGAAAATTAAACATGATGCAAATTCCCTTTGGAATATGAAAATTGTCTTCGGACACTGGGGATGATGTCCTTAGACCATGATTTCCTAGGCCATTAAGAGTATGATAAAGGATTCGCAGGCCATGAAATGGTGTCCTCGGGCCATGAAGATGGTGCCTCTGGACTATGATACTTTTGAATAATGATATGCAACTTCGAGATCCTTAGGCCATGGAATGGTGTCTTCGGGCCATGAAAATGGTGCCTTCAAACTATGACGCCCTTGGATAATGATATGCAGTTTTAAGATCCTTTGGCCATGGAATGCTGTCATGAGGCTATGAAGATGATACATTCAGACTATGATGTCTTCGGACAATGTGGAGATTTCAGCCCATGAAATGCAAAGATGCGGCGATATTGATTGTTCGATAGAGAAAATAGGCAATGCTTAGTCATATGCAAGAATGAAGGAAGGCAGTGCTTAGCCTTGTATGAGATGAGGGCTGTGCTTAGCCCTATGTAGGTGAAAGGTAGTGCTTAGGCTTATGCAATGATGGAAGCGGTGCTTAGCCTCATGCAATATTATGAGGGCAGTGCTTTGCCCTATGCAGAGAAAGGTAATGCTTAGACTTATGCAATGATGGAGGCAGTGCGTAGCCTCATGCAATGTAATGAGGGCAGTGCTTAGCCTCATGCAATGTAATAAGAGAAGTGCTTAGCCTAATGCAGGGAAAGGCAGTGCTTAGCCTTATGCAATGTTGAAGGCAACGCTTAGCCTCATGCAATTTAATGAGGGCAACACATAGCCCTATGCAGATAAAGGCAGTGCTTAGCCGTATGCAATGATGGAGGCAGTGCTTAGCCTCATGCAATGTAATGAAGGCAGTGCTTAGCCCTATGCATAGAAAGCCAACGCTTAGCCTTAAGTAAATATGATAAAGGAAAGCAATTCTTATCTTGATGCATTTAGGCTTGGTAGCATCTGTCTATGAGAAGATAGCGGTCTTGTTGTACATCCCTTGCGGATACATTTGTTAATGTTATATCTGTTATGCTTGCATCCAAAGAAAAATTGTAAGTCGGGGGAAGGTTGGTTCATGCTTTCGATTCCTCATTTCGTCCCTTCTCCTGTCTTGGCGCTTTGTGCTCGAGCTATCCTGGGCAGCATTTGGTTATTACAAAATGGAGTTTTTTAAAAATATGCATTTGCGATAAATTAGTTTAAGAAATGCAGTTGTTAGGCTGTGACACGCCTTTGAGACATTGCAACATCCTTAGCGATTCCCTCAAAATTCTTCCCTAGTTCTGACATATACTTCCGACAATATCCTTCTGGCGATCCTTTATGTTATGGCATTAAATATGACGAAGCTCAAAATCTTGTCCCAATTTCCGACCATAGAGGGGAATGAATATTTTATTATAATGTGGCCGAACCCACAAGGTTGCCTACGTATCCCCTCTTAAATGGGAATCAGTTCAAGCGTAGTTCATGTTACATCAAAAAGAAAGTTCAAATACAATCTTAAACATAATATCTCTTGATGGCGTCCGAATTGATAGGTTTTGGCCATATCTCTCCTCCATTTCTGCTAGTATCAGTGCTCCTCCTGTCAGCACTCGGTGAACCATATAAGGCCCTTGCCAGTTAGGTGAGAATTATCCTTTTACTTCATCCAGATGCGGAAAAATCCGCTTCAGCACCAACTGCCCCTGCATGAATTTCCTGGGCCTAACCTTCTTGTTGAAAGCCCTTGCCATTCTATTACGGTAAAGTTGATTGTGACACACTGTGTTCATCCTTTTACCATCAATGAGAGCCAATTGATCGTACTGGCTTTGTACCCATTCTGCATCGCTAAGCTCGGCCTCCTGTATAATTCTCAAGGAAGTAATTTCCACCTCGCCGAGGATAACAACTTCAGTACGATAGACCAATAAATAGGGAGTTGCCCCGGTTGACGTTCGGACCATGGTGCAATATCCTAGCAAAGCAAATGGTAGCTTCTCGTGCCATTGTTTTTAGTTGTCCATCATCATTCTTAGTATCTTCTTAATATTCTTGTTGGCGGCTTCTACAGCTCTATCAATTTGTGGTATGTATGCTGTAGAGTTTTGATGTTTGATCTTGAATGTTACACTCATGGCTTTCATCAGGTCACTATTGAGATTGGCGGTGTTGTTGGTAATGATTGACTCAGGCACCCTGAACCGACAAACAATACGGTCCGGGACAAAATCTGCTATGACTTTTTTAGTCACAGCTTTGTAGGAGGCAGCTTCGACCCATTTTGTGAAGTAATCGATGGTCACCAAGATAAATCTGTGTCTGTAGGAGGCAACATACTCGATTGGTCCGATGACATCCATACCCTATGTGGTGAAAGGCCAGGGCGAACTCGTCACATTGAGTTCATTGGGTGGTTCTCGTATCATATCAGCGTGTTCTCGACATTGTTGGCACTTCTATACATACTTGATGCAATCAGTCTCCATGGCCATCCAAAAATATTCTGCCCTTAATATCTTTTTGGCCAGAACGAGCCCATTCATGTGGGGTCTGTAGGTTCCTGCATGTATCTCTTCGATCAACCTACATGCCTCCTTGGCATCGACACATCTTTGCAATCCTAGATCAGGAGTTCTTGTGTATAGAATTCCTCCGCCTTGAAAGAAATGGTTATCCATCCTTTATAATATGCGCTTTTGATAATGTTTCGCACTTCCCGGGTACTCTCATCTCTTCAGATATTCTTTGATGTCGTGAAACCATGGGTTCCCATTAGCATTCTTCTTCAACATGAGCATAGTAGGCAGGCTGCTTGCGGGTCTCTATTGGGATGGGGAAATATAATTCTTGTCTGGATGTTGTATCATGGAAGATAGGGTGGACAATGCATATGAGAACTCGTTTTGAATTCTAGGAACATGTTTGAATTCTATTTTGTGAACCTCTTGATCAAATCCTGCATACAGTGTAAGTATGGTAGTGTCTTGGTATTCTTGGCGGCCCATTCCCTGAGTACTTGGTGTATCAGTAAGTTTGAATATCCGATTACCAGTAATTCCTGGATGTTCATGTTGATGGCCAACCTGACTCCCAAAATGCAAGTATCATATTCAGCCATATTATTGGTGCATGGGAATCTGAGCTTGGCGGATACCGGATAGTGCTGGCGGTTTTCTGATACTAGCATCTACCACTTTTTCCAGCTTGCCAGTAGGCATCGGCTTCTGGAAAATGTAATTTAAGGGATCCATTCTTGATATGAGGTATGTGGTGTATGCGCATAAATAATGCCTCCAGTTTTGGGCAATCCAAAGTTAGAGCACAACAGGTGCATTCCAATAGTGAGTATCGGGCTTCGTAAGGTGTGAACTTCTTACTTAAATAGTATATTGCTTGCTCCTTCCTTCTGGTCTCATCATTTTGTCCCAAGACGCATCCAAACACTCCGTCCAACACTTATAGGTACAACAATAAAGGTCTCCCAGGCTCCGGTGGGACCAACATAGGAGGTTTGGACAGATACTCCTTGATTTTATCGAAAGCCCTTTGACATTCCTCAGTTTAACTTGTTGTAGTGTCTTTTCTTAGCATTTTGAAAATTGGTTAACATATTACCGTCGTTTGTGCTACGAAATGGCTGATATAATTGAGATGGCCCAAGAAACTCATTACGTCCTTCTTGTTCTTTTGCGGCGGCAGATCCTGAATGGCTTTGATCTTTGACAGGTCCAGCTTAATGTCGTGGAGGCTGACGATGAAACCCGGCAACATTTCAGCAAGGACTCCGAAAGCACATTTTGCAGGGTTCAACTTCAGGTTGTACTTCTGTAGTCGATCGAAAAACTTTCTCAACTCTGCTATGTTATCCGGGTTCTTCTTGGATTTGATGATGACATCATCCACGTAAACCTGTATTTCCTTGTGTTATCATATCATGAAAGAAAGTGGCCATGGCCCTCATGTAGGTTGTCCTGGCATTCGTCAAACCAAATGGCATCATATTGTAGCAGTACACTCCCCATGGTGCAATGAAGGTTATTTTTTTTGCATCCTCTTCATCCATCCAAATTTGATGGTATCCTATGAAGCAATCAACAAAGGATTGGGGTTCATGCTTGGTGCAGTTATTGATCAATATATGTATGTTGGGTAGTAGAAAATCATCCATAGGACTTTCTCTGTTCAGATCCAGGTAATCAACGCACACCCTGACCTTCTCGTCTTTCTTCGGTACGGGCACGATATTTGCTAACCAGGTTAGATATTCAACAAATCGGAGGACTTTGGCTTTGATTTGCTTGGTAACCTTCTCTTTATCTTCAAAATCATGTCTGGCTTGAATTTTCTGTGTTTTTGTTTCACTGGTGGACATGTGGGGTTAGTAGGTAGCTTGTGAGTCATTATAGATGTGCTCAACCCTGTCATGTCGTCATAAGACCATGCAAAGATGTCCTCATATTCCTTCAGAATGTTTATATACTCTTCTTTGTCTGACGATGATAGATGAATGCTAATGCGAGTTTCTTTGACTATTTCAGAATTCCCCAAATTAACTGCCTCAGTCTCTTCCAGATTGGACTTTGGTTTATTCTCAAAATCCTCAACTTCTCTGACAATTTCCTCAAGTATTAAATCATTTTTCCATTCTTCTGAATTGCTCTCATCATGTCGTATTATCTCATTACATGTCAGAATTTTAGATTCAACGGATAGAAAATAATTATGCAAAAAATGAATATAGAGAAATAATATTATAAATAAACGAAAAGAAATGATGCATTAACTAAAAGCTTAAAATCTTCAGACAAACACGACTGGATGTCTCGAGTATTTATTTCAAAACAAAATACTGAAATGTCTTAAATGCCAGAAACAATTTAAAAAAGGAAATCATGCTAGTTCTGCCAAAGCTACCTAGGTGCTCAGCGAGCCCGGGATGGAGTTGTAGTCTAGTTCCTGAGACCAGCTCTATCTCTAACTATCTGGATGGTAGGATCTTCCTCCTCCTCCCCTAATATCACATTGCAATCCATATCTTCCTCGTTTAGAAACAGGTTGCTCATTCCAGCTAAGACCTCATCTTCTTTAGAACCCCAAATCACGTCAGCCTTGCGGAATGTCTGGTGCAACAGTGGTATGGGTTTAGGCAATGGGTAATAGAAGTCATGCCATGGCGGTGACTAATCCTCATATTCTTGCACGGTGTATTCGTACCCAATACCAAAGGTTGTGCCCTGAGTACGTGGTCGTATTGGCTCTGTTATCCTTTGAAGCTTGGGGCCAAGACATTTTCCCGGCTCATACACCAACCAAAATAGCATGCTTAGCACCGTTTTGCTCCACCATCATCCTCTCTCGACTGTATTTATCCGCTCGATACTGCAGAACATTTCTACTCCCAACTTCCTTCTATTCTCCACTGTTGGTACGGTCTAGTTGGTATAGATATGATTGTTTACGTCTCCATATAATTACCTCCCGATGATTCCACTGGAACTTTACGGCCTGATGCAAAGTAGAAGAAACTGCCCCAGCCATGTGCATCCATGGTCGTCCCAACAACAGGTTGTAGGTGGCAGAGATATCTAATACCTGGAACTCGACATGGAACATGGTCGGGCCTATCTTCAAACCCAAGTCAATTCTCAAATTGTAGCTCTTTGGGACACATCGAACGCTTTCACGTTCATGCTTCCCAACCGTATCTCCGGTATACCTATGCCTAATCTTTTTAGGGTAGTCAAACGGAATATATTTAGAATCGAACCCCCATCAATAAAGACTCGAGCAATGAACTTGTCTTATACTACACGGTAATGTGCAATTCTTTGTTATGACTCAAACCTTCCAGTGGAAATTCATATTCGTTGAAGGTGATCTTGTGTGTCTCTAACACCTGTCCCACCATATTTTCCATCTCTCCACAAGTGATGCCAATAGGTACATTGGCTTCGCTTAACACCTTTATTAAGGCTTTCTTGTGAGCGTCTGAGTTTTGCAACAATGATAAGATGGATATTTGAGAAGGAGTTTTTTTTAGGTGATCAACAACAAAATACTCCTTCGCTTATACCTTTATACAAAGATCACCAGTACCTATTTCCACAACAGGTGGTTTTGGAGTGGTCTCCTTAGTTGTTCCTCCCTGAGCGAGATTTTCTGGCATGTAGACCCTGCCTGTTATAGTCATTCCTTCGGCAACACCCGCTTCTTCCATCTTAGCTTTCCCTTTCTTTTGCGTCTTCACCACATAATCCCATGGAACACCATCAGATTGGTAGGATGGTGATGGAGCTACCATCACAGTGAACGACAACCTAGATATTGCCAATTCAACCTTGAACGGTGCCTTGGTTTGCACCACAATTGGTGAAAGTGTAGTCGGGGATGTCATAGCAGTATCTCCTTCTTGAATAAGGCCTATGGATCCCTCCGGGTCCTATTCTTCATTAATCTCGATCATGTTTACTCCCTCACCCTTGTGGTCGGGAAGGGGGTTGTTGCGGACATTTGCGAATTCCTTTGCCTGGATCACCTTGGTGTCAATCAATGTCTGTATCTTGTCTTTCAACATGCAACATTTCTCAATAGTGTGCCCCTTCATGCCTGAGTGATAGGTGCAAGTTTTGTTGGGACACCCACTGAGAAGGATTTTTAATTTCAGTTGCAGGAATGGGAGTGACATAACCGGCTTCCTTCAACCTTTCATACAATTGGGATATGGGTTCGGCGATAGGGGTGTATTGTCTAGAATATCTGCGGTCAAAATTTGATTAGGGTTTTGGATAGTTCTGACGGACAGGTGGAGATGAGTGGTAGTATACTGGCTGGGTATTGTAGGTATGGTAGGTGGTAGTAGGGTAATGGTATTTTGGGGTGAAGGATGATAAACTGGTGGGGGTGTTTGATAGGTGAGGGGATATTTCGGCCCTTGGGCTACCATCACGGCACCTACTTCTTTCTTCTTAGAGATACCTCCAGATTGCAAAGCTTTATTAGTGGCATGCAGAGCTTCAAAGTTGGTAACCATGCCACTCTTGATACCATATTCAATTCTTTATCCCAACATGATGACGTCGGAGAACTTGTGATTCTCTATGACCATCAATCTTTCATAGTACTGTGGATCTGGAGCTCGGACGAAGAATTTATTCATTTGTTCTTCTTCCGGCAGTCGTCTTACTTTGGCATCTTCTGATCTCCAACGGGTGGCGTACTAACGCAAGGTCTCTATAGGTTTCTTCTTGAGATTCTGGATATAGAAAACATCTACTGCATTCTCCATGTTGAACCTGAATCTGTCCATAAAGTCGAACGCCAAAGTTACCCAATTGGGCCATTTCTTTGGGTTCTGACTGATGTACCAGGATAAAGCATCCCTATTGAGACTTAGCATGAGCAGCTTCATTCGGATTTGCTAGTTCTTTCCTACTTCCACGAGTTTATCATAGTAAGTTCTCAAATGCTCCTTGTGATCACCGGTGCCATCAAATATTTTAAACTTCTGGGTTTTGTAACCCTCCGGTAACTCCATATCTGGTTGGATTCACCAATCTTCATAATTCAATCCTTCCATTCGCATTCCTCCCTCGACACTCTGGACCCTTCCAGATAACTTCATTAATTTCTCGGCCATGTTTTGAATGAGCAGGTCCTTCTCGGTAGGTGCTGATAGGTATAGTGTTTGTTGCGCGGTGTGTGGTAGAGTTTCCACATATATGGAGTTGCTTTGCTGATTTCAGTGGACTTGAGTGTATAGATGATCATTGATGGATGCATGGGGTGGATCGTGGATAGGTTGATGCATATTTTGAGGAGTAGGGTAGATGGCGGTTTGCAGATATTGGGTCATATTATGGTGGTTTTGATGGGGAGCATGTAGTGGTGGAGGGTTTAGGTTTTGTGGGGGTGTGGGGGTGTAGGGTTGTGGGTTTTGTGGTTGTGGATTCTGGGGTTGTGTATGGTTTTGCATGGTGTTCTATTGATTGATGTCAGGGACATTTAACGTGAGGGATAGATTAGTGAGGTTGCGGATTTGCTCGAGCTCGCCTTGTAACTCCAAAATCTTCTGCTTTAACCACAGAACCAGTCCATTCTTCCCTGGTGTACTTCTTCCATCCGAAGTCTCTACATTCTCTGCCATAGGAGCATTGTCTATCATGTTGCCACTCAAATCGTCCATCTTTCCTCTACCCTTGATTTTAATGTCGTTAGTAGGGGGAGGCGGTGGAGGACCTCTGGATCTGGTGTGGTATGCTGATGTTGTCATAATGCACTAACCAACCTTTCGGGAATGGGAATAATCAAAAGAAAGAAAAACAAAAGGTAACCAAGTCAGTAAGATGAAATAAAGAATCTTACAGTATTCAAACAGATAGCGCATAAGGCATGCAACGGTTCGCGTCCTGATTTTGGGGACCTCGTTGTGCCCGAGGTAGGCCTAAGCGACAAATAAACCTGGAGAAATTTTGTGCCGATATTGCTTCATCCCATTAATGCAAAAAATAAATCAAACCAATCTACTAATAAATCAAAATAATATAGAGTTATTAATGGCACAAAGACTTATTACATCGAATCTAAACGAAATCTAACTATAAAACGATAAAAGAAAGTTCTTCCTATTCTACTTGGTCCCGGATGGACCTTATGCATGCTTTTCCTTCTTGGTTCCATCGATCACATTCACAAGGCCACGCATGTCGAGCAGCAAGTAAGCCATTGCAAGCTTTCATCTTTCGTCATAGCCCATACCCTGGCAGTCCCAGAGCATCTTTCCTTCCAACTCCATCAACCCTTGCTATAAGTACTCCAACCTTTCTGTTGACTTGTTCGCGATCTCCTTCCGTTCCTTTATTGCTTACATGTTTGTCTTATATTGTTCCATGTGTTTGGCCTTGGTTTCAAAGACCCTCTTGCGCAGCCCTTTGTACTTTACCTGATCCTCGACCTCTTCATCTATGATCCTTCCTTTCAGGTTGATTCCCGGTTTGACATACCCGGTTATGTCATCTTCTAGCCATGAAAGGTAGTAATATATATGCCCACCATGATACCTATCAGGCTCGATAGTCTCTCCAACTAAAATGATATTTTGGTTCCACATGTGCTGAGCCTCGAACTTTAAAGGAATAACATCCCTTTAAAGTCTGCCTTATACTGAGTCATGTTGGATACCCGAGATATAACCTGTTTCCTTCCAGCTTGCCTCATTGCCCATATATGAGCATAAGGGTAAATGCCTCGCAATCCAATCAAAACCAAATGGGTGCCCCCCTTGGACCACATTATTAACTCTTTGCCGGGAAACCATTCTACTATCCAGTATACATGTTCGTTAGTCAGATTGCTGAAGAGGCGTACCCATCCTTCAATATTTGTAGGTTTTGCAAATCTATCAGGAGCGAATGCCATCTTCTTTCGATGATGACTGGAAATATAATCATTTAATTGCCTACGTAGGAACTTTTTATGGTAGTCTCCTCTTTGGAGTTATTCTAACAACCAAACTTGTAGCAGTAGATTGCACCCTTCAAAATATCCAGCCCCATGCTTGCATCGATCCAAGGCTCGTTACATCTTGGTTAGTATCATAGGAATAATAGTGTATTTTTATCCCTCGATTCCTTCCATCATGGTCCTGGCGACCATGGTTTAACGAGTGTGAATTTTCCCTCCTTGCATTGAAACAATCAGCAAACCCAGAAAGCAGACTATGAAGACATAAACTCGACGATGAACCCATCCAATGAAGGTGATAGCCAATTCCTCATGATAAAAATAGTATGATTTGTTGTGTCCGTACCATTCATAGAGAAAGTCAAAGGGAATGCAGGACTTCTTTAAGTAACCCAACTCATCATTCTTCTTGAACCCAACCATTTTCAAAAAACCATGTGGGTTACGATTTTCTAGCACTAACAGACCCGGACTATCCCATGGAAGTTTGGCAAAACCCCCAATTTCTTCCAAAAGAGGAGTCATCTCCATATTTCCGAACCGAAAGACGAACCTCTTTTCATCCCAAAACATAGTGGCTGCCTCAATTAGTTCACTGCTTAGCCGAATATCCATCAAGGATGGAAAATAACCCAGTACCCTTATTACATGATTCCTATGACACGGTGCGAGATCGTTCCACCAATCAATCAACAGAGGTGGGATATTCTGGACCATGCCGAACCTGGGAGTTTTGTGCCTCATTTTCTGCATCAAACAAAAGATTTAGCCCTTCCCCCTCCTAATTTGATTAATTACGCAATAACAGTCAACATGTTGGCACATTTTCTCCAAGTAATGCACATAGCATGCATGTGTCCCTAAGAATTGTAGAGATCCCTTTGGACTTAGTACAAGGTTTATCTAAATGGATGTAATACGCCACAGGCATTTGATTTATCCTAGGTTTAACATGATGCATGCACATTTTCAATCAGAGTAGGTTTCTAGAAGGGTCTAGACTAATACTCTCAAGCAGACTACTTGAGAGGGAAAGGCACGGAAACGTCGACTGCACGATGATCGACTAGTCTACCACTAATAAGGCTTTCCGAATTGAAAAGGGTTTTTACAGAAAGCGCGGACACTCATCAAGCGCCACTATGTTGATAACAGGCACGAGTTGAGTATGATGTTGAAAGCATGCTTATGCGAAAGTGATAACATATAGTCAAGTAATTTACAAGATGAAAACACACAAAGGCAGCATTAAATAATGTAATAAAATAAGCAAGAGAGAAAGGGAAAAGGAAAGACAAAGTAAAAAGTTAGCATAGTTTACAAAAATTCGAAAATATAATTAGACGAAGCAAATAAAGGAGATGAGAAGAAAGATTCATGATGTAGCAATTTTGAGCAAATAAAGGGGGGTGGGAAGAGGGAGGTACATGAAAGAAGTCAAATAATTCGATAATCCACACAAGAAATATTCCTTATGATAAGAGCCTAAGTATATCCCTAGCAAAGTCGCCATGAGAAGAATCACCACCTAACGGTTTTGAAGTGCGTTAGGGAACCTACTTGCAAATAAACTCCGTTTTAACTAGTTCGTGTTACCAAACATCGGGTAAGGGTTCAAATTACCTTGAAGAGAAGGTGTTAGGCACTCTTCGAGGTCCATAACTATGGTTCATGACCAAATTTTAAACTATGTCCGGATTATTGAATTATAACTGCCTTACGTGATCATGCTAATTAAAGTAAAGGGACCAAGTAATTGATCAACTATGCAAAGTAAGAAAATAAGGTGAAACAATTGATTAAGAGAGTTACTATACTAGGGAAGGAAATAACTTGTCCATTAACAATTAATGTACAACTCTTTAAGAATTACAAGATATAACTTAGTGAAGTCTAAGTTTCAATAGGCAAGTATACAAGAAATATTACAAATGTGGGACCTAAATTTATTAGCCTAAAGGATACCCTAGTGCAACATAAATAATACTTCGCAACTACCTTAAGTAGAAGGGTTGCTCATATTATTCAGCAAGAACAGACTATCATCTCGTACTACCCGATTACTATCTTAAAGTTATTTACCTAAAGTGCACTAGTTCAATTCTAAGTCGCATCCTATGTGTGCCTACCTGTCCCATGCCTATGGTCCAGGAGGCTTTGGACCACTATATAGGTAGTTCTAGACTCAATCTAGGCTGCTCAAAAAAGAGAAAACTAGGCATCACACAGTTGAAACAAGTAGGACTTCATACAAGATGCATGTAGCATAAAAGGGTCTCATGTTTACATCCATGCACATATATGATCAAACAATGGTAGAATGGTCAAATGAACGAGTAGTCGCTCTATTCAAGTTAATTATGCCTAAGGTAGAGTTACTAGGCGGATGATCAATTATAAGTAAACAGATTTGAAATCGATACATAGATAGTTTTTGTACATGCTGCATTGTTTAAATCCTGTAGGCGTGATTTATAGACAATTAAACTCAGACGATTTAAAACCAAGCAGTTGAGTAATGTCGATTCTTATTGTATTCTAACCTTATAGTCATGGTTTCTAAGCAGGAAAACATGATTAAATAGTTTCAACAGTCAACATAGAGTTCTATAGGCATGATTTCTAGATGGTCAGATTTAGGCGATGAAGCTGTTTAAAATGCAAGTTTGTTTCATTGATCTTATAGCCATGATTTCTAGGCGAGCCATGCAATTGAGAGAGGTATCAATGTAAATAGTCTCGATTTCTCAAATGGACTCCTATAGGCATGATGTCTATAGAAATAAAACAGGATAAACAAGTAACAGACGAATTTGATTTGAATCCTATAGGCATAATTTCTAGGCATGTTACGAGTCTTATTAGCATAGTTAATATTAGAGTCCTGAATCATGACTTCTTAATGAACATGCGATATGGAAGACCTATAGGCATGCGGTATATTTAGAGGGTGATACATAGAGATGGAGCATGTTAAGCAAGTAGCAAATAAAGCATTTTAGATCCTATAGGCATGTTTTCTATCCATTCATGTAAGAATTAAAGTAACCTAGCCCCCGTTTTCACTATTTTTCCCGTTATTTATTTTTACAAGTTATTGCAGACCCAAATAAAATATACAAGCTCAATTACAAATAATAATAACCTAGTAACACATCTGGGCCTTCACGTGGGCTTATAACTTCACGACCAGGCCCATACCCCGGATGTTGTCAACGTACTTCAGACTCCAATGTCAAACTAGCCCAGCAGTCAAACCCAAACAATAGGAGAAATTACCTCGTTTACCCATTGTTATTAACAACCAACAAGAATACAAATAACACAAGTGACCACGCAAACCAATTACTCAAGTAACTTCAAATATAGACACATACACATTGGATGCTTAGTGTTGCAGCTAATAAAGAAACTGGACTGTTAAACAACATCTTAGAATATGATATCTAAGAGGTAAAAGAAGCACATGAACGAGAATAGAACAACTTTTAGCTAAAAAATTCTCAAGAATATTTCAACATACAGGGGTTCAAGACAGGCATAGCTTGGAACTAATTATGATGAAATAATTAAATAGAAGTTCATACATAGAACACTTAATAGGAAGATCTAAGATAAGTGTCACGACCCAAATCCCAACGCATCATGATGGCGCCTAACACTCCAGATAGGCAACCCGAAATATAACAATATAGAACCAAAACAATATAATTTATAGAAATATCATAAGTCTAAACTTCGATATAACAAAATACTTCTAATAAAAGGTAATTCCCCTAGAAATTGGTAAATACGGAGTAATGAGCTCTACAATGGAATACAAGTCTAAAAACTAAATAATAATACTGTTTGAACTGAAACAACAATACATAGGAAATGACAAGTCAAAATTGCAGCCAAGGATGTAGCTCTACCCTTCCTCTCGAAACTTAGCTCAACCAGCGAATCTACTGCTAATAACTGATCCCATACCTGGATCTGCACAATTAAGTGCAGAGTGTATTATGAGTACAACCGACTCAATGTACTCAATAAGTATCATAACTAACCTCGGCGAGGTAAAAGAAGAAAGAACTATAAATGATACTAGTTATAACCTTATAAATGATACTAGTTATAACCTATATAGTTTTATCTTTTTAACAAGTACAGAACAATAATGAAATCCAGTCATAAAGCACATGAAGAAGCATTTGTGTGTATATGTTTACAGTTACTTAAAACACTCTACGCAGTTAATGTTCAGCATATAGAGATGATATTCAGTTAAATCAGGTAATTATCCACGAAAGTTGCAAGTAAAGATGAAATGCAAAATCCAATCAAACACTGGCTAGATTTCCTCAGCCTTTCCATATCCGAACCAAACCACTAATCAGTTTTCCTCAATATCCGCGTGTACACCATCAAGAGAGAAATATGAGAGGGTGACCCTAGGGGGATGGATCTGTATCCACATGCAAGCATGGCCAATTCAACGTGCTACCAGCTCGGCGTGGTCATTGGCTCAATATCATAATCTGCCCAGCGTGGTCACATGCTATATCACAATCTGCCAGGCATGGTTACAGGCATCACAACACAATCCACCTGGAGTGGTCACATTCATAATAACACAATCCGCCCGACGTGGTCACAGCACAACAACACAATTTGCCCGGCGTGGTCACAGGCATAACAACACAATCTGCCCGACGTGGTCGTAGGCATCCAGTCCAAATCATATCACATAGAAGAAAATATACAAGAATACATGTATATGATGAATGAATAACAAATCTCATGCTCCTGGACTGGTATAATGACATGTTAAAGTGTAGGCATGTGCAAAGTGTGCTATCATAGCTCAAATCGGAAATTTCATCACAGAAATAGCATAAACCAAGTTCAAAACAAGGTTACAAAATGAGAAAACATTATAGCTTAAAGCTTAACAATCAACTCTAGGCACATCACAACGTAAGAACTACCCCGAACATGGATAAGTAACCCAGTTCTCGCAAATGCGCTCAAACCCCATACACATACGCAACCAAAACACATAGCTATCACAAATAATTCAAGCAACTAGTGCCTCAACCAAGCTTAGATAAGATACTTACCTCAAACAAACCAAATCACTTCACTAACAAGCCCTTCCCGCGCGTATCAATCTCCGTACGACGCGAATCAAGCCAAAATAATGTAATACCATCAATAAAAGCCATAGGAAGTGGTTCCAAAAGATAAAGCTAAGATCTTTAACTCAAATCGAAAACTCAACCCAAAAAGTCAACCCCGAGCCTGCACCTCTAAACCTGAAAAAAGTCCCAAATTCCGAACACCCATTCAATTTAGAGCCCAACCATACTAAAATCATCTATTTCCAACCATAAATCAACCCTCAAATCCTAAAATATCATTCTCCAATAACATAATCCAAAAATCTCCAAATTCTAACTTAGATTCTTGAAAATTAGTTGTAATAATCAATGGGTATTCAATGTTTGTGGAAAAAAGTGACTTACCTCTTCAATCTAGGTGGAAAACTCTCCAAAAATCGCCCTAGTCTGAACTCCAAAATTCCAAAATGAGAGAAAAACCTCAAACCCTCATTTTTAAGAACCTGCCCAGTGATCCCGCTTCTGGGGACTAAGAGTCAACTTCTGAAGTCAAAATGCGCATCTGTGTAATGAACCTAAGCTCCCAACCTTCTGCTTATGCGGATCACCACCCGCTTTTGCGGGTCCGCACGTGCGGAGTCTTTATGCATCTGTGGTGAAATCTCACCCATTCGCCTTAGCTTCGGCGACCAACAATCTGCATCTGCAGACTCGCAGATGCGGCGCGGTCCTTCTCTGCACATGCGACAATAACCAGCCTTCCCCACCTCGCATGTGCGTACCAAATCACTGCACCTCCGGCCATAACCACCGCAGGTGCAAAAGCACCAGAATCTTGAATATTCATCCAACTCTCCAAAACCAAAACTAATCCAAATTCAATCCGAATCATACCCGAGGTCCCTAGGACCCCATCCAAACATACCAACACATCCTAAAACACAATACGAACTTAGTCGAAGCCTCAAATCACATAAAATAATATCAAAATCATGAATCGCGCCCCAATTCAAGACTAATGAAACTAATGAGCTTCCAACTTCTAAAACCTATGTTGAACTATATCAAATCGACTTCGAAAGACCTCAAATTTTGCACACTAATCCTAAATGACACAAAGGACCTATTCCAACTCCCGAAACCAGAATCCGAACTCGGTATCAACAAATTCAATTCTCAGTCAAATCCCACAACCTTCCAAACCTTCAACTTTTCAACTTTCGCCAAAATACACCAAATCAACCTGCGGACCTCCAAATCCAAATCCGAACATACGATTAAATCCAAAATCACCATACGAAGCTATCAGAATCATTAAAACTTGATTCCGAGGTCGTTTACACAAAAGTCATACTCCGGTCAACTCTTTCAACTTAAGCTTCCAACCTTGGGACTAAGTTTCTCAATTCACTCTGAAACATCCTCGGAATAAAACCAACCACCGCGACAAGTCATGTAACCACAAGTGAACATAGAGTAAGCATTTAATAGGGGAACGAGGTTACAATACACAAAATGACCGGTCAGGTTATTTTACACGAGCCCTCTCGGGAGATATCTTCAGACTCAATCAAATATCCCTTCATGAAAGTTCAAAGCAAACCAATTTGATGAACACAGTTCAATGGGTGTGATAAATTAATTAGAAAGTATTCGCCTAGTTTCAATCACGAGAGACTTAGCATAAAAATCTAAGGTGGAACATGAACAAGAGTTAATTTTGGGAAGATAAACACTAGATAGTCCTTTCAGGAAAGACTCAACATGAAAATAAAGGCAAATTAGGTTGTGAACACAGTTCAATGGGTGTAACAGATCAATTAGCACAGATTCACCTAATTCAAAGATTCTATAAGTCGATCACACATGGCAAGTTCAATCATATGTATCAAAGATTGCCCTAGGCATTAGACTCAAACAAACTTAACACTAGCGTGCATGGATCTGCAGAACAACATTGTGACAACAGAATTGCAGTAAAGCATACAACAATAGTACAATATTAGGGTTCACCAATAGCAGACAAAAATAAGTCATGCTTATCTAAAACGGTTACGCAGAATTCACATAGACATAATCATGAATTAACTCTAAGAAAGTTAGCAATAGCAAGTTGTACATGAATGACTTAGCACGAAGAAGGAAGAGCACATTCGAACAAATTCTGGGTAGCAAGAGGTTTTAATACAAGAATCCAAAGAAAGGTTTGAAGATGCACTCACAACAGACATCAATCAGGTTTAATATGAACATACGAACCAAGAAAACATAGGGAGATAAAGAATCAATTTAGTTAACTACACGTGATTCTAAAATAAGAACGTAAACAGAGTTGAGGCATTAAAACTGGAGAATGACATTAAGGTGAATAGGATTGTATACAAAGTAGCATAGTATCCAAATCATACTGGCTCACAGAACTTCAAACAGCATTGGTACATAGAACATGAACACAAGCAAAAAGAAATAGAATTGTGAGAGTAGAGAGCACTAGCCAATTGCAAACAAAGGAGCAAAGAGTGAGAATCTTAAGATCTCAGAAATGATTCAGTAACGGCAATTAAAGAAGAACAGTGACACCCCAAATTTCCAGTACTTCAGAGTGCACAAGAGCCTTGAAATGGGCTCCGACCAGTGCTTGCACCGGAGGAGGTCGTTGACAAAACCTCAGTGTCCTTGGCTTTCATCCGGCCACTGACTAATTCGACATAATAGTGTCAGAGCGGAAGAGAGCAAGTGTAAGTGAGAGAGATTGTAGTGATTAAGGTATGTCCATTGGGGATTTGGGGGATGTGTTTATATAGTGCTAGAATTACTCATATCAAAAAAGGAAAACATCAATCAAACCACAAAAGTAAGGAAAAAATCTCATGCAAACTGATTTTGAACCGGATTGGGGCTCAATCAAGCAAACCCTAGTTCAGACGAAGAATAAAAGTCAGTGCAGAACTTCCATAAGTAAATCGGTACAAATGAATCAAGCCAAGAAATGGAGAAGCAACATTTTGGAGTTGAAAAAGGAAAGAAAAATATGAAGGATCTCCATGTCGGATTAGATTTGGGCTAGGGTGAGGCGGCTAGGTTTTAGGAGAGAAGCGGAGCATGTGAGGGTGGCGGAGACCAGGGGGAATGTTCTCTAGGGTTTGGGGTTGGGTTTATAAGTAAATAGAGGTACTTATCATGGGTCGTTGATCATAATGATCAATGGACGAGATTAAAGGGGAGGCGGTCCGGTTTAAAAATTGGATCCCGACCGCATTGGAGAAAAAGGGTCGTTTGGCTTGGGTCTTGAGTTTGGGCCAGGGATTTTGGGCCAGTTGTTTTTCCAATTATATCCTAGTTTTTGGGCTAGAAAATAAAATACGGAAACTGATTCAAAAAATAAATTAAAAAAATGATAGAAAATTGTCATGGCCAAAACCGATGGGCCATGACGAGTGCCCGAGTCCTGTCTTTCGAACACCCATAAGCATATGTCTAAGATATAAACATGAAATAGGGGTAGGTCATGCATAACATCTGCCAATAAACTACTGAATCATATGAATAACATATGTGAGGAAACATTCCCAAAAGACATATATACAAAAGACATATATATATGCAGAACACGGTAGGACGAGACGATAAAGCTGATATGGACCACTATATATCAAAATAGAAGCCGACAAGGCCACACACCATCCAACTATACATGACTGACTACAGACCTCTAATAGAGTATACAACTGTATAAAGGATAGGACTGGGCCCCTTCATACCCATATATGTATACAGAAATATCGTACCAAAACCCAATAGCAGCTCCAGATCAAATGTAGCATACTAACACTCGCTGAGCAAGGATACTAAGAAGGGGGACCGTCAGCCTGTCTACCTACCCCTGCGGGCATGAAACACAGGCCCCCAGGCAATAGGTGCATCAGTGCGAATAATGTACCGAGTATGTAAGGCATAAAAAATAGTATATAAAAGACATGAAAGAAACATAGAGTGAAGGACTCAACCTGTAAGTCTAAATAGCTCTGTGAATCAATAAACATTTATAATATTATGCATATGCGTATAAATGGCATATTATGCATAGGTATATGTGTACATAACATCATCAAGCCTCTGAGAGCATTCATCATATCATCTTAGCCTTATTGGGTGAAATCATCAACGTATACCAACCGATCAGGTGGTGGTGCGTATATAACGCCATAACCTTTCCCCATAACCCATATACATATAATCTACGCGTATATAATGTCATCTACTTATGGGTCAATGTACATGTATAAATGAATGCAAAGCATAAGAAGTAAGTCAATAAGATCTCTCGAGATGTCATAAGATCAATATGTCTTCAGTTAATATCACGAAATAAACTTTATCAACTTACGTATTTTCTGAGACCCATGAACAAATGATATAATAATAGGACATATGGGGAATCAAGAACTTAGGCAACCCTAGTATTTCTAAGAATAGAGTCATTTGTGAAAGTTGTGTGTTTGCTCATTTTGTTGTATCATATGGATCATGCCAAAAGGAAAGAAGGGATAGCCTTAACATACCTTATAGAAATCTATCCACTAACAATGCTAAGCGCAGCTCACTACACCTAAATCTACAACAACGACAGTGAAGCTATTGTCAAGCTACGAATGACTCGCTCATTTATATAACGAAAGTAACTTAATCTGTAACAAAAACAAGGAGCATTTCCCCTTATTTTACTGCTTCCTCAAGCCTAATATAGGCGAGACAACAACACAATACAATCAGCAACTCAAAAACAACCTAACTACATTTCGGGACCTTTAATACAACAAAAAGCTCAAATATACCATAACACACCCACTCGACAAAGTATCAATTAGCCTGAAATTGCAACGACGAGCGACAAGCCCACTATCCTACCACGTGGAATTTCATGCCTTGTATCCTTCCAAACTCCATAAATCAACAACACAAGAGGCCAACATGAGTGGACTACTAAAAAGTCCACTACAAGTGGAATAAATTGTACTCACAGCTTTCGATCACCGTCCCATGAGTCCTAACTATTAGGAAATAAATTTATCAACCTTCCTTGAGATTTAAAAGTTTAAATACAGAAAGTAGGAATTTTCTTAACTATGAAGTACCTTCCAAAACTCAAACTATAAAGAAAAAGAGAGGCGGTATAATGATAATTACGTCGTAGGGATCGTTCTAATGTTATTGCTTCTTGATTTCGTTCCCGAAAAGTTAATCCTTTTTGAAACCCTTGTAGAAATCTTAAGGGTAAGTTTATAAGGCTTATTTTTTCGTGTTCTCTGTAAAAATGAAGAAAAATATGACATAAGGCATATATATATATCCACTTTTGAAAAGTCAAAGAGGTGCTAGCTTGGCACCCTAGCAATGGCCCTTCTTCAGACGCATATATCATTTTATACGGACATTGTATGAATGAACGGTTAAGAGTGTTGGAAACTACATTCCAATACCTTCAATTTGGTATGCAATATGTCCCACGAAATGTATTGCTCAAAAAGCTTCATTACAAGGCAAATCCTTAGTCGGTTTTTCCGCAACTTAAATCCGATTTTTCCAAACTTTATATTTTATATCCAAAAAACATATATTCATATTATGACTTTAGAATCATTTAAATCATGATTAACAATTCTCATATTTATTATACGTCACTCTGGGACGCACAGGATGTAACAATCTTCCCCCCTAGAAATATTCATCCTCGAATGTTAAACTTCTAGAGATCTATAGAAATTTGGGCAGAGTCTCCTCTGTAACGGTGCTACTACCAATCAGTCATGCAAAAAACCCAACAATACAAAGCCACACAAGTCCACAATCATCAATAACACCAATGTCCTGACACGACCAATGACAGTAACTAACATAAGAATCCAGTATCATATACGCACCTAAAGGCTGTGATGTCTCAGTCCAATCCTTCTACGAAAGCGGAAACAAGTGAGGATACCTAGATTTCATATCTTCTTCAGCTTTCCAAGTAATCTCCACAACATTCTTGTTTCTCCAAAGTACTTTAACCGAAGCTACGTCCTTAGTTCTTAATCTCCGAACTTGTCGATCTAGTATAGCAATGGGAGCTTCCTCATATGATAGGTGCTCTGTGACCTGAACATCATCAACTGGAACAACTCTAAAAGGATCTTTGTTACACTTATGGAGCATAGACACATGAAAGACTGGATGTACGGACTCCAAGTTGGAAGCCAAGTCTAACTCATATGCTACCTGGCCTACTCTGTGTATGATCTTATAAGGTCCAATGTACCGAGGGCTAAGCTTCCCTTTCTTACCGAATCTCATAATGCCTTTCATCTGTGATACCTTTAGGAATACCCAGTCGTCTACCTGAAGCTCCAAGTCTCGTCGTCGATTATCTATATAGGACTTCTGATGACTCTGAGTTGCTAATAGTCTTTCTTGTATAAGCGTAATCTTCTCAGTTGCCTGTTGTACCAACTCTGGTCCTACTAACTTAGTTTCCCCAACATCGAATCATCTGATAGGTGACCTGCACTTTCGTCTGTAAAGAGCTTCGTATGGAGCCATCTGAATGCTAGAGTGATAACTATTATTATATGCGAAGTCAATAAGTTTAAGATGATCATACCAGTTACCCTCGAAGTCTATCACACAAGCCCGTAGCATATCCTCAAGTGTCTGAATAGTATGCTCAGTCTGACCATCTGTCTGGGGATGAAATGTTGTACTAAGACTTACTTGAGTCCCCAATCCTTTTTTGAATAACCTCCAGAAATTAGCTGTAAACAAAGTACCTCTATTTGAGATAATAGATATAAGGACAACATGAAGTCGTATTATCTCCTTAATGTAAAGCCTTGCATAATCCTCTACTGAATACGTAGTCCTGACAGGCAAAAAATGGGCTAATTTTGTAAGTCTATCAACAATCACCCATATAGAATCAAACTTATGATGGGTACGCGGTAAGCCTATCATGAAATCCATATTAATTACTTCCCATTTCCAAGTAGGAATCTCTATAGCCTGCAATAATCCACCGGGTTTTTGATGCTCAATCTTAACCTGCTGACAATTAGGGCACTGAGCAACAAACTCTGCTATATCTCTCTTCATTTTATCCCACTAGTATATTTCCCTGATATCATGATACATCTTCATCGCTCATGGATGAACAAAATAACGCAACACGCCTTATTGGCCTTTTTATTATTATGGATCGGGCTGCACGCCGTAGCAGGCCTTATAGTCTTTATATTAGCGCTTGGGCAGGATCCGCCCCTCCGGAGTCGTGAGCGTAGGCACAGTGATTTATATTCATGTGCTTTGGTGAGGGCCATTGATGCCAGGCAACCGTAAAGTCCTGAGTAATTGTGTGTGTTGAGTGGGAATATGAGATAGACAGATTGAGCACTCTGAGGGTGTAAGTACTTGGGAATATCATTGTACATTACATTTGACATGCATATTTGACATGTAGGTATAGAGATGTAAAATTTCTCACACTAGATGTACTTGGCATATTTTATCAGTTCTGGGTTTAAATTGTTGAACTTGAAAGCATGCCTAAATTTCTGTATTGTGGGCTGAATATGGAAGTTTCTCCGAGTTATTACTATCATTCTCCTTGTTATATATGTGTTGTCATTATTTTGATTCTGACTGTATCCTTCTGAGCTCGTCACTAATTTTAGACCAAGGTTAGTCCTGTTACTTATTGAGTACATCGGGTTGGTTATACTCATACTACACTATGCACTTCGTGCGCAAATTTAGGTACATCTGGACGCGGCGATTACTAGATCTGGTGGTAATATCTGCTCGGAGACTTCGAGGTAGCTTCTATGACGCCCGAAGACCTTGACTCTCCTTCCTTTCATTTTATTCAGTATTGTTCTATTTTTCTCAAATAGTCGTACTAGAGTCTCAGACTATGTTGACACTTAGTAGCTCATGTACTCGGTGACACCAGGATTTTGGGATGATTTTAGTTGAGTTGCAGTTATTTTTATCAGTTATCTATGAGATCTTCTATTGTTGAGCATATTCAATTATGTTTTAAATTCAAATGCATAGTTGTTATGTGGTTGTTGGCTTGCCTAGTAATGTGTTAGGTGTCGTGCGGGATTTTCGGGTTGTGACAAGTTGGTCTCAGAGCACTAGGTTACTTAGGTCTCACGAGTCATAAGCAGGTTTAGTAGAGTCTTGCCGATCGGTACGGAGATATCTGTATTTATCTTTGAGAGGCTACCCAACCATTAGGAAACTTCACGTCTTGTATTCTTGTCATGCAGATTTGTTGATTCCGAAAACTAAACTTTAATTATTCTATTCTCTCAGGCACGTGCGACTGGATCAGGCAGACGACCACCAGTACCACCAGTTAAGGCCGCGAGAGGCCGGCGCCATAGTAGAGGCCGAGGTGCGGTTCGTACTACAGCTAGAGCAACACCTATGGAGCCACCAGTTGCTCCAGCTGAGCAGCAGATACTGGATGTTGTTGAGCTGGTGGGACCAGCTCAAGCACCAACTGTGCCCATTGTTATTTCAGACATTCAGGAGGTTTTGGCCTAGATATTAACTGTATGCATAACCTTGCTTAGGCAGTTTCGGTTTCGGCTGCACCAGCTACTTCTCAGGCTGGGGGAGGTGCTCAGACTCCTGCCACCCGTACTCCAGAGCAAGTAGCTTATGGACTCTAGACATCGGGGGTACTACCAGCCTAGCCGGTTGTAGCTGCTCAGGCCCATGTTGGTCCACCTATGAATGATGAGGATATTAAGAGGCTAGAGTAGTTTGGGAGGCTCAGGCCTCCAGAGTTCAATGGGGCAGAGTTAGAGGATGCTCGGGATTTCATCGACAGGTGTCAGCGGATCCTACGCACGGTTGTTGCACCCTATTTTGCACGAGTAAAGATAAGATTCAACTAGCGATTTCCCTGTTGATGGTAAAGAGAGTCACCACCTAATATTTAAAGGTATACTAGGGTACCTATATTATTAATAAAGTCATATATCTATTAGTCTACTAACCACTGAGATTTTGGATAAGGGTTCTTGTTCTTTTAAGGGAAAGGTTTTAGGAACCCCTTAAAATCTACCGGAGGTAGCTCTATAGGACTTAGACTAGATTTAATGAATTAGTTGTCTATACTCTGCTTAACTAGTATTAAAGGTATGGCATACTATATATATCTAATTTAGGGGGCTTAATGCTTGAAAATAGGATATGTAGTTTTAAAGGATATATGATTATAAAATCCTTGAAGAGAATGTTTGTATGATTGTAAAAGCTTGAAGTAAGTATATAATGTTTATATTTATAAAACATGTGAGATGAGTTCTAAGTTGTAAAACACTTTGTATTTAAATGAAAACGGCTATTTATGTAACTCTAGTAAGGGTATTTGTAACGACCCGACCGGTCGTTTTGAGAGTTGTAGCCCCATTGCCCCATTTACTGCTCTATTTGTGCTTTATAGATGTTATATGACTTACCGGGTTAGTTGGTTCGGGTCCGGAGAGATTTCAGAATGTATTGAGACAGTTAGTCTCATAATGGAAAGCTTAAGTTGGAAAAGTCGTCGGTATGTTGACTTATGTGTAAACGACCCCGAATTTACATTATGATGGTTCCGTTAGCTCAGTTGGGTGATTTTGGAATTAGGAGCATGTCCGGATTGTGATTTGGAGGTCGGTAGTTGAATTATGCTTGAAATGGGAAAGTTTGACCGAGGGTGGACTATTTGATATCGAAGTCGGATTGGATTTCCGAAAGTTGCAGTTGGTTTGTGGTTCATTTGTGACTTGTGTGCAAAGTTTGAGGTCAATCGAACATAAATTGATTTGTTCGGTGTCGTTTGTAGAATTTGGAAATTTCAAAGTTCATTAGGCTTGAATTGGGGTGCGATTCGTGTTTTTGATGTTGTTTGAGGTGATTTAAAGGCTCAACTTAGTTTGTATCGTATGCTAGGACTTGTTGGTATGTTTGATTGAGGTCCCGGGGGCCTCGGGTTGATTTCCGGTTGTTAACGGACTAGGAATTTGATTTGAGGAGTTGCTAAAGTTTGTGTGGTGTTGGTGTAATCGCACCTGCAGAGTGGGAACCGCAGATGCGAGCCCGCAGGTGCGGGTGAAGGTCCGCATATGTGGAGATGGAGGAGAAAAGGGAGAGGGACATAGGCACGAAGTATTTACCATACCTGCGAGACCGCAGATGCGGGGTGAAGGCCGCAGAAGCGAAGGAAGGAAGGGGAGCTAGGCTCCAGAGAAGTGGAGGATATCACGCATGGGCGTGTCCGCAGGAGCGGATGTGCGAGCCGTAGATGCGGAGGTCAACGCAAAAGCGGGTATTTTGTCTCTCCTGCGACGCCGCAGAAGCGGCTTTGTTTTCGTATGTGCGGAAAGCCTGGGCAGAAACTATATAAGCGAGGGTTCCAAGATTTCCACCATTTCTAACATTTTGATCTCGGATTTTGGAGGTTTTTGAGAGGATTTTCTAGGGGATTCCTGAGGTAAGTTCCTTGTCTTCATTTTTCTTCAATAATTATGGTTCCCCACTGATTTTCCACCTAGTTGGTGTGCTTTTGAGGTGTAATTTGGTGGTTTGAGGCTAGGGATTTGGATAGTTGATTTTGGGGATTTGAATGACCAATTGGTGTCGGATTTTGATGAATTTGGTATGACTAGACTGGTGAGTGAATGGGCTTTCGGATTTAGTGAGTTTTGTTGGATTCCGAGATGTAGCCCCGGGGGGCGGTTTTGAACCAATTTCGGATTTTGAGTTATAACTTAGTAATTTCTTGTAGAATTGATTCCTTTAACCCGTATTGATTGGATTGTATTGTATTGTTTATGGCTAGATTCGGGTAATTTGGAGGCCGATTTGCGAGGCAAAGGCATATTGGAGTAGGGATTTTCCCGGATTGAGGTAAGTAACACCTCTAAACTTGGTTCTGAGGGTTCGAAACCCCGAACTTATGTGCTATGTGATTGGTATTGAGGTGGCGCACATGCCAAGTGACGGTCATGCGGGCGTACACCATGAGAATTGTGACCTGGTCGATTCCATGGCACTGTCTAGTGGCCCTATCTTTTTGATATCCGTGTTTTCATCATGTGATAAAGTAATTGAACTGTCACTCATGCTAGATATCATGTTTAGGCTGTATGTCGGTACTGTTGGGACCCATAGTGGTCGTTTCTTGTTGTTGTCTCACTGATTTTATTGATATTTCATACTCAGTCATATTCATTCATTTCATATCATATCTCAGTCTCTGTTGTTATTTATTGATACATCATATCATTGTTTTCGGGCTAGTATCATGACATTGTGAGCCCGTGAGAGAGAGACTAGAGAGATTGATGACTGAGTGAGGCCGAGGTCCTGATTATGAGTGACATTTATGGCATCGGGCTGCATACCGCAGCGGTTATACTGATTTATGATAGTGCTTGGGCTGAAGGAGCCCTTCTGGAGTATGCACACACCCCTAATGAGCGTGGTTGATTATTTAGAGAGATGGATCTTCCCTGGACACAGATCTTGTCCGAAGCATTATATACCTGGAGAGGGATCTTCTCCGTTGGCTGGATTGGCCCTACTCAGTACTGGGTGACTGATGGTCAGTGATGTATATATTCCGGGATGGATCTTCCCTGGGCCGTATGGGCCATATACAGTACTGAGTGATTGAGCATTTGAGAGTGTAAGCACATGAGGTTGTCAGCATGGTGTGTTACATACATCATGTGCATTGGCATATAGAAATAGAGGAGTTATATTCTTCATATCATTCAGATTTGATCCATTTTACTGTTTTGAAATATCTATCGAACTTGAAAGCATGTCTACGTTTTTGCACTATTATTTTCTATATTGAACTGTGCCGGTTGAGTTCGTCGTTACTTTTAGTCCAAAGTTTGGACTTGTTACTTATTGAGTTAGTTGTACAGACGCTACACCCTGCACTTCGGGTGCAGATCCAGGTGCTTCCGGCTACGGCGGCTGCTGAGTGAGGAGTCGAGACCTCGGAGACTATCTGTCACGCCCCAAACTCGAGGAGCACGACCGGTGCTCAACCGAGAGAACCCGGCCGAGCAAGCCTGTTAGATTTCCTTCTACCAAAACTCATCCATGAATAAAGAGATGTACTCCATTAATTAAACACTGAAATATTACAAGTTTATAGATATAATGAAAAACATGTTTTCCAAATACCAACATTTTTAGTTCAATCCCCAACATCAAATTCCACCCACAATCTGTCTACGGAGCCTCTAAGTACAGTAGAAGAGTAATATGGAGATGCCGACAACAGGGCCCCGGCTATACCTCAAAACATATTATATGAGAAACGAAAGATACATGACCCCGAAATGAAGTGGGGTTCACCAAATCAGTTGAAAAGAGTGTACTACTATCACTGATCAATGTCGCATGTTGTAGAACCACCTGCATCCATTAAAGATGCAGCGCCCCCGGCAAAATGGACGTTAGTACTGTCGAATAGCACTAGTATGTATAGCTAAAAGTCCTCTTTCAAAATAGAATGCCCATATAAAAAATGCAACACATAGAAACAACAAGTCATAATCAACAATATCCAAATGTCCAGTTAAAATATAATAATTTTCAAAATACGAACTTCATATACAATTTTGGTTGGGAGATCATTAGCACCATTATACTATCATCTTTGTTAGCACGCAGTCCGATCACGCCCGATCGTCTAGGCCATCTCCCCACGAACAATGTGGTTTGACATGTGATGCGAAAGAAAGTTGTTACCAAAAGTAGTATCACCATGTGCGCAACATGGCGTCAGATCCCCACCAGATCAGCTAGGCCGCCTTCCCACATATGCCGTGGGTTGACTTTTCCAATCCACAATTGTTACCAGTTTCATCCCAATTAAGGGGAATAATATCACAATTTCTCCAATATTTCAATTTCATCCCAAATAAGGGGAATAATCACAATCCACCCCTACACCGGCACGTGTAGTTTCAGGTGTAGGCCTTATGACCCACCCTTCCTCGATTTTGCTAATGATGCTCCCAAAAACTTTTTTGATTAGAGGTAACATAAATACAATTGTACTCACCTCAACATCTTTCACATTGTATAATTCTCATTAGTATTTCCAGTCATTCACAACGACTATATTTTCTTGGCTCATTTGGCCATTTACATGATTCTTTATTCATGGCACGATGACCGTATTTCATATTCCACGCTTTCACCTCTTTCAATTTCAAAGATCACCATCAAATATCAACATATAGAATATTCCGGAAATCACAACTTTAAGTTCATTAGAAATGAACAATTTAAGCACAATAGATTTCTTTCCGAGAAATGGAGTAAAATATATGGCAATTGATGCGCAACTTAAAATCATCAACAAGTAACACACCATTTATTCTTGAATTTTTCCCCAAAAAGGGCAATACACAATTTCCACTCGCGAATATGTAAGAACGCAAAATACATTGAAAATACTCACAAAGCATAGTGTTTGTTAAAACAGCCACATATGGCATGACTTGAGTACATAACCTTTTAGTCAATTCTATTTTCGAAGTCATTTTAAAGCAGTTGAGTCGAGGCTCATTTCATAATCTTTATCACATATTCTCATTTCATTGGCACCACTAGCCACAACTATAACTTAAATTCTTGGCACGTTGGCCACACTCTATATCCCCAATTTACTTATTTCATTTCCAACCATCTTTATAGATTATCAACAATAAGACCTTTCCAATCAAGACTTTGGGTACACATATGAGCAATTAAGAGTCTTAAGAATATTGAGATTTTCTCACACAATTTGGCATCATAACCTTCATTTGGAACACGACTCAAAGACATAGCATTTTAATACACATATCATTCTTGAACACATTCCCAAAGGATAAAATAATATGATAGGAATATTCGGAACAAGTTTTGATTACTTAATTCTCATCACTTTGCTTATTCAGGACAATTGAATTTATTGGGAACAACTCGGAACATAGAATAAGAAACTTGAGACAACCATACTTGGAACTTACGGGAACATCATGGAATTCAATTCTAAGAGAGAAAATTTAGCCAACATACCTTGCTTTGAGCTTTCCTTAAATAATTACAACATTTCGGAAATTCTAGCAATCCCAATCTATTTTGAGACATAACAAAATTAAACACAAACTAGGAAGTTATTCTTGGTTTCAGCTCATTTGAGCATTTTATCAAACACTAGGTGTGCAAATTCGGCTACAAGGTTCTTCTACAAGATTTCCTTCACTCCACAACCCAATCTTTACTTATTTGAGCTCAACAATCTTCTCATAAACCTCATTAGCAGAAGCATGTATAATAATACTCTTACACTCAAGAATCATACTCCCAATCACCCATCTTTTACCCCAAACTCGAAATTGAAGACTAGGGGTTTGAATCTTACCTCTTAGATGAAGATCTTGTGATATTTCCTTGTTGGATTGCAAAGCTTGGACAAGATCTTGATGAACAAAGCACTTGAGCTTGTTCCTCTCTCTAGAACACTCTCACTTCTCTCTAAAAAAAACCTCAGATAAACACCCCAAAATAAGCCCCAAAGCCTATTTATCAAAATGGGGTTTGGTTATGAAAACAGAAAAATGAACCCTCCGAAATCAGGTTTGCGGTAGCATAATGGACCTCAGAATGGGTATGCGGGTCGCAAAATTGACCGCGAAACTAGTGCCAAAAGCTGGGCTACACTGGTCTATTCTGCGACCAGTTTTGTGGTCGCAGAAGCAGTTTTGCGATCGCATAGTGATTTTGCGGTCGCACATCTAACCGCAGAATCACATTCTTCTATCCTTTGGTAATTTGGTCATAACTTCTTGTAGTAGTGTCCAAATGACAAACGGTGTGAAGCGTTAGAAACTAGACTCGAAGACCTTTAATTTGATAGGTCATGCACCACATAAATCCTTACATATATGTATATATTCTCATCTAAAGTTTGGTCTTGTGCGTACCCATTCGAAACTTTAGTCTATCATGAAATTTCCAACTTAACTTGTACTTAGGGCACTGCTTAGACCCCACATCACTTATAATATGCCTCGTACACTTATTATCATATCCAGTTGATATCCATCATATTATTAGTCCTCGTCTTCACACAAAATAATATAATTAGCGCACATCAACTTTCTTAATAGTGCTTAAGTACTTCGAAATTTTCCGAGGTGTTACATTCTCCCCCACTTAAGAACATTTGTCCTCGGATATTTCACAAGTCACTTATAAGAATAGAGTTATCCTTCCACCTCCGACCATTATATATAGGCACTTATGACTACATCGATCTCATACTTCCTTTCCAAAATTTCAACTTAGCCCTTAAAATTTGGCTATCTTTACAAATTCATAAAAATTTTGGCAGAGTTTCCCCTGTGACTGGGCCAATCCACCTGCCAGAGAATCACCCTATCAACACATCCACAATCGACAAAGCATCACAATGTATATCAACAGTACTAATCTCAACATTACAGGCATTATATTATCAAGAGTGATATCTGGACATGAGTTGCACATACTTAAATCATATCACATAGAAAGTACCTTTAAAATCACAATCATTTGACTATACAATCAAGTTAGAACATTTTATTTCCTTAACACTTTTGGCCCTCAAGGTGGCCTCCTCGACTTACAGACTTTGCCATTACACATTAACAGAGGCAATCTTAACTCCTGGACCTTTCTAACAAGGATAGCAAATATATTTGCTCCTCATAATCCAATTATCCATTAACTTCATCTTCATAGACATAGTCACATGAAACACCGGATACACGGAGAACAATAATAGGGAAATATCATAGTCGCAGTTTGGCCTATTTCCTTCGAGATTTGATAAGGCCTAATTTGACTACACATACTTTACCTTTATTAACAATTCACATAGCATCCTCATGGATAAAATATTGAGAATAACTCGTTCCCTTTCTTTAACTCTAAATATCTATGCCGAACACCCAAACTAAACCTTTGGCGACCTACAACAATTAGTCTAAGATGTGCTAGCTTGAATATGACCATAAAACTTCCTATCCAATATATTTGATCATAGGATGATGCTTCTTCTTTGACATGCTTGAACCTTCAACCCCCATAGGTTACTATAATTATGAACTACGAGGTTCGAGATTGGCTAGAATTATTCAAGAATCCATCAATGTGCTGAGCACGACATTTCAAGAGGTTATATCCTAAGAGAGATGAAGGTCATTACCAATAGCGCTGACATGATGATTCATTGTGGTGACATCATTGGTTCAACAAACGAGTCATAGAGTTGCCTAGTAGGCATTGATAACGTAAATCTCAACATTACATGCATTATGTTATCAAGAGTGATATCTGGACATGAGCTGCACATATTTAAATCATATCACATAGAAAGTACTTTTCAAATCACAATCATTTGTCTATACACTCAAGTGAGAACATTTTATTTCCTTAACACTTTTGGCCCTCAAGGTGGCCTCCTCGACTTACAGACTTCGCCATAACATATTAATGGAGGCAATCTAAACTCCCGGACTTTTCTAACAAGGATAGCACATAGTTTCTCCTCATAATCCAATTATCCATTAACGTCACCTTCTTAGACATAGATACATGAAACACCGGATACACAGAGAACAACAATAGGGAAACATCATACTCACAGTTTGGCCTATTTCCTTCGAGATTTCATAAGGCCTAATGTGACTACACATACTTTACCTTTATTAACAATTCACATAGAATCCTCATGGAGAAAATATTGAGAATAACTCATTCCCTTTCTTTAACTCTAAATCACTATGCCGAACACCCAAACTAAACCTTTGGCGACCTCTAACAATTAGTCTAAGATGTGTTGGCTTGAATATGAGCATAAAACTTCCTATCCAATATATTTAATCATAGGATGATGCTTCTTCTTTGACATGTTTGAAAATTCAACCCCTATAGGTTACTATAAATATGAACAACGAGGTTCGAGATTGGATAGAATTATTCAAGAATCCATCAATGTGCTGAGCACGATAATTCAGGAGGTTATATCCTAAGAGACATGAAGACCACTACCAATAGCGCTGACATGATGATTCATTATGGTGACACCATTGCTTCAACAAACGAGTCATAGAGTTGCCTAGTAGGCATTGATAATGTGGGAACCATGTACATGATCCTGAGGTGTAACAGAAGTGAGTCATTTTAGACATATGACACTTGGGAGGCATAATCGGAAGGATAGGACATTAGCGTCAGTCATTCTTGGAAGGCTATGAGTCATGAAAAGCACAATAACAATTGTTTTATTCCATACGTGCCTTGTTTGGCAATAGTAGGCCTCAAAGAGAGATATCACTTATGTGACACCAGTTGCCTCTTGGAATGTAGGGAAAATCAGTTTAACTCGAAATGAGAATATTCTGGCACACTGAATATGATATGGGTTTCAAAATACATGAAATAGCCATTATGCTCTTAACGGTAACTAGCACAAGGGATCTATACCACAAGCCCATGGGGATGAAAAAGAAGTTGAACACTTGTGAGATTATTATCATTCTCACAACTTAAACTTTGCCAATAGTTGATCCTATATGAGAGGACTAGAGATACGACAAACTTGTCTTTCAAATCAATATGCTCTCATATTACTAGATGGTGAAAAGGATTTGTGATAATATACACAAAGGAACAAAGTTATTGTTCAAACCATATGAGCCACATACACCGAAGAGAAAATGAATGGCTCAAGAAGGATCTCAACACTAGGCTGTTTTACATTAGATTTGATACCACATAGGTAAATATTATGGTGGTGCATGCATAGACAATAGTGAGCAGACGTTTTCCATTTGAATCAAAAGGTTCTGTACGAAATTCATCATGTATAGTCCCTTGTAGGGAAGTTAGGAAAGCAAGTGGGAAGTATTAATCCTAGAGGTATAACTAAATTCAAGGACATAATTATAGAGTTCAATTCCACAAGAGGTTGTAAATAAGAGAATTTGTGATAGAGTGGATTCGAGAATAATGCGTCTCGTTCAAAGAGTATGTACATGCAATGTTTTGTGATTCAACTTCTTGTTAAGACCATATTTATGAGAGCTCTTCAATATTGGTACACGTATGCAACATGGAAAAATCATGTTGTGTTCATAACAATTTAGCAAGGAGTGACTTACTTGGTGCCTTTAGATTGACAGGGCAGTACCTTACTTGATGCCCCTCAACGCCACAACCATAACGTATTTCAAGAGTCATTAAACACGTCCCCAAGTGGCGTTTCTTACAAATCAAGCATTCCGGCTTATTGGTACAAATAACCCTCTTCCATTTCTTAGGTGCTCTTACCACATGATCTGGTGGCACGATAATATTAATAGGGACAAGGACACTTCCCTTAGCAACTGGTTCTTTCATTCCCTCCTCACTGATTTGAACCTACGGGTTACAGGTTACTCATATGGAAAATGAGACATGACAAGGAAATTAACTTCCTATCTTGAGCTCTATCGCACGATCAAGAGTATCAAAGAAATGCGAAATTCCTAAATGTCCAAGTAGCCTCCTCATTATAGATGTGGTCGACAACACACTGATAAGAAGGACTCTACTAGACACAACTCTGAGACATCCTAGGGCACTTTAAAACCTTAGGCTATGATACCAAGTTTGTCACGCCCCAAACTCGGGGAGCGCAACCGACGCTCAACCAAGAGAACCCGACCGAGCAAGCCTATTAGATTTTCTTCTACCCAAACTCATCCATGAATAAAGAGGAGATGTACTCCATTAATCAAACACTGAAACATTAATAACTTCCAGTTTATTCCCATTAGCAGCTCCATTCATAATTTCCAAAATATTACAAGTTTATAGATATAATGAAAAACATGTTTTCCAAATAACAACATTTCTAGTTCAATCCCCAACATCAAATTCCACCCGCAATCTGTCTACGGAGCCTCTAAGTACAATAGAAGATTTATATGGAGATGCCGACAACAAGGCCCCGACTATATCTCAAAACACAGTATATGAGAAATGAAAGATACATGACCTAGAAATGAAGTGGGGCTCACCAAATCAACTGACAAGAGTGTACTTCTATCAGTGATCAATGTCGCCTGCTGTAGAACCACCTGCATCCATTAAAGATGCAGCATCGCAGGAAAAATGGACGTTAGTACTGTCGAATAACACTAGTATGTATAGATGAAAGTCCTCTTTAAAAATAGAATGCCCATATAAGAAAATGCAACACATAGAAACAGCAAATCACAATCAATAATATCCAAATGTCCAGTTAAAACATATTAATTTTCAAAATACGAACTTCATATACAATTTTGGTTGGGAGATCATTAGCACTGATATACCACCGTCTTTGTTAGAATGGAGTCCGATCACGCCCGGTCGGCCAGGCCATCTCCCCACGTATAATGTGGCTTGACATGTGATGCGAAAAAAAGTTGTTACCAAGAGTAGTACCACCATATGCGCAACATGGTGTCCGATCTCCACTCGATCAGCTAGGCCGCCTTCCCATATATGCCGTATGGGTTGACTTTTCCAATCTAAAATTATTACTGGTTTCATCCTAATTAAGGGGAATAATACCATAATTTTTCAATATTTCAATTTTATCCCAAATAAGGGGAATAATCACAATCCACCCTCACATCGGCACATGTAGTTTCAGGTGTGGGCCTTATGACCCACCCTTCCTCAACACCTTTCACAATTATTACTTGTTGATGCTCCCAAAAATATTTTTGATTTGATTTGCACACAAAGGTAACATAAATACAATTGTACTCACCGCAACATCTTTCACATTGTATAAATTCTCATTAGTATTTTCAGTCATTGACAACGACAATATTTCCTTGGCTCATTTGGCCATTCACAAGATTCTTTATTCCTGGCACGATGGCCGTATTTCATATTCCACACATTCACCTCTTTCAATTTCAAATATCAACATATTGAATATTCCGGAAATCACAACTTTAAGTTCATTAGAAATGAACAATTTAAGCACAATAGATTTCTTTCCGAGAAATGGAGTAAAATAATTGGGAATTGATGCGCAAGTTAAAATCATCAACAAGTAACACACCATTTATTCTTGAAATACTTTTCCCCAAAAAGGGCAATACACAATTTCTACTCACGAATATGTAAGAACGCAAAATATATTGAAAATACTTACAAAGCATAGTATTTCTTAAAACAACCACATATGGCATGACTTGAGTACAAAAGCTTTTAGGCAATTCTATTTTCGAAGTCATTTTATAAAAGTTGAGTTGAGGCTCATTTTATAATCTTTATCACATATTCTCATTTCATTGGCACCACTAGCCACAACTATAACTTAAATTCTTGGCACGTTGGCCACACTCTATATCCCTAATTCATTTATTTCATTTCCAACCATCTTTATAGATTATCAACAATAAGACATTTTCAATCAAGACTTTAGGTACACATATGAGCAATTAAGAGTACTAAGAATATTGAGATTTTCTCACACAATTTGGCATCATAACCTTCATTTGGAACATGACTCAAACACAGAATTTTAATACACATATCATTCTTGAACACATTCCCAAAGGATAACATAATGTGATAGGAACATTCGGAACAAGTTTTGATTACACAATTCTCATCATTTTGCTTATTCGGGAAAATCGAATTTATTGGGAACAACTCAGAACATAGAATAAGGAACTTGAGACAACCATACTTGGAACTTATGGGAACATCATGGAATTCAATTATAAGAGATAGAGTTTAGCCAACATACCTTGCTTTAAGCTTTTCTTAAATTACTATGACGTTCCGGAAATTCTAGCAATCCCAATCTATTTTGAGACATAACAAAATTAAACACAAATTAGGAAGGTATTCATGGTTTCAGCTCATTTGACCATTTTATCGAACACTAGGTGTGCAAACTTTGCTACAAGGTTCTTCTACAAGATTTCCTTCACTCCATAACCCAATCTTTACTTATTTGAGCTCAACAATATTTCCGCAAACCTTATTAGTACAAGAATGTATAAATAATACTCTTATACTCAAGAATCATACTCCCAATCACCCATCTTTTACCCCAAACTCGATATTGAAGACTAGGGGTTTGAATCTTACCTCTTAGATGAAGATTTTGTGAGATTTCCTTGTTGGATTTCAAATCTTGGACAAGATCTTTATGAACAAAGCACATGAGCTTGTTCCTCTCTCTAGATCACTCTCACTTCTCTCTAAAAAAGCCTCAGATAAACACCCCAAAATAAGCCCCAAAGCCTATTTATCAAAATAGTGTCGGGATATGACAATAGAAAAATTAACCCTCCGAAATTAGGCCTGCGGTCGCATAATGGACCGCAGAATGGGTATGCGGGTCGCACAATTGACCGCAAAACTGGTGCCCAAAACTAGGTTGCACTGGTCCATTCTGCGATTAGTTTTGCGATCGCAGAAGCCGTTTTGCGATCGCATAGTGATTCTGCGGTTGCACATCTGACCGCAGAATCACATTCTTCCAGCCTTTGGTAATTTGGTCATAACTTCTTGTAGAAGTGTCCAAATGACGAACGGTTTGAAGCGTTAGAAACTAGACTCGAAGAACCTTAATTTGATAGGTCATGCATCACATAAAACCTTACATATATGTAGATATTCTCGTCAAAATGTTGATCTTGTGCTTATCCATTCGAAACTTTAGTCTATCATGAAATTTCCAACTTGACTTGGACTTAGGGCTCTCCTTAGACCCATATCACTTATAATATGCCTCATACACTTATTATCATATCCAATTGATATCCATCATATTAATAGTCCTCACCTTTACACAAAATAATATAATTAGCGCACATCAACTTTCTTAATGGCGCTTAAGTACTTCAAACTTTTTCGAGGTGTTACACTATCGAGGTAGCTGCATGGCGTTCGCATGACTTGAATCTACTTCATCATATTTATTTGTATTTAAGTTCTTATTCCTCATACATTATAGTAGGATGTATCCTGGTATAGATGCTTATATACTCGGTGACACCCCAATTTTGGGAGAGATTTGTATTGCATTGTGGTTTTATTTCGTTTTTAAAGGGTTTTCTTAAATATTAACTGATTTAATTTTCAAAGTTTTTATTTGGTTGAACTGGTTGAGTATTTGGCTTGCCTAGTTCCACGATAGGCGCCGTCACGACGGTTGGTTTTGGGTCGTGACAAGTTGGTATCAGAGCCTAGGTTACATAGGTCTCATGAGTCATGAGCAGGTTTAGTAGAGCCTTGTGGATTAGTACGGAGACGTCTGTACTTATCTTCGAGAGGCTGCCAAACTCTTAGGAAATTTCACATTCTTGTATTCTTGTCGTGCGGATTTGTTGATTCCGGTAACTAAACTTCTGTTATTCTATTCTCTCACAGGTGGTTAGGACAC
Organism: Nicotiana tabacum; assembly: GCF_000715075.1. NCBI lineage: Eukaryota > Viridiplantae > Streptophyta > Magnoliopsida > Solanales > Solanaceae > Nicotiana > Nicotiana tabacum. The sequence goes on from NC_134098.1 coordinate 29,905,578, forward strand.
GTACTACTGGGCAGGATGGACATCCACCAGTACCACCAGCTAGGGCTGTTAGAAGTCGAGGTCACAGTAGAGGCCACGGTAGGGGTAGGGGTGCAACTCACACAGCAACTAGGGAAGCACCTGTAGACCCACCAGTCACTCCAGCTCAGGAGCAGGTACCCGATAAAGTTGAGCCAGTGGGGCCAGCTCAGGCACCAGCTGTGCCCATTGTGATTCCAGGCCTTCAGGAGACTTTGGCCCAGATATTGACAATTTTCACTAGCATTGCCCAGGTGGTTTCGGCTCAGGCCGCACCTGCCACTTTGCAAGTTGGGGAAGGTACTCATACTCCTATTGCCCATACTCCATAGCAGGTAGTGCAGGGAGATCAGATACCAGGGGCACCACCAGTCCAGCCGGTTGTAGCTGCTCAGGCCCAGGTGATCCCTGTTATGGCCAATGATAAGCAGAGGAGACTTGAGAGATTTGGGAGGCTACGACCTCCGTCATTTAGCGGTGCTGAGTCAGAGGATGCTCAGGGCTTTCTGGATAGGTGCAAGCGGATGCTTCGGACAGTGCATATTCTGGAGACCAGTGAGGTCTCGTTCACTACTTTTCAGTTTTCTAGGGCTGGCTTCTGATGGTGGGAGGCTTCTGAGAGGCGCAGGCCGGTCGGTGCAGCACCACTTATATGGCAAGAGTTCTATGTTCTCTTCTTGGGGAAGTTTGTGCCGCAGTCTTGTAAAGAGGAGCTGCACAGACAGTTTGAGCAGCTTTGTCAGGATGGCATGTCTGTGACGTAGTACGAGATGAGGTTTTCTGAGTTAGATTGTCAAGTAGTTTGGTTGGTTGCCACTGATAGGAAGAGGATCAGGAGGTTCATTGATGGCCTCACATATCATCTGCAGTTGCTTATGACTAGGGAGAGGGTATTCGGTGCTACTTTTAATAAGGTTTTCGACATTGCTCGACAGATAGAGATGGTCCGGCAGTTAGGAGTGGGTTGAGAGGAAGGCCAAGAGGCCTCGTGGGTCAGGAGGTTTTAGCGGTGTTCCTTTTGGAGGTTAGTTCTACCATGGCAGGGGTCGTCCTTATAGGCATGCTCAGACGGCTTGTCCATTTCACTGTGGTGCATCATCCGGCCATGGCTCATACAGTACACATCAAGGCCAGTCATATCTCAGTGCCCTTCCAGCTTAGAGTTCATCCCAAGCACCTTCAGTTCAGGGCTCATTGGCACCGGGTTCTTCTAGTAGGTATTCTGGTGTTCGGGGCTCCCTCTAGTCCCACCGCCATTCATAGGAAGGGTTGTTTCGAGTGTGGAGATTTGGGTCACATCAAGAGGTATTGTCCCCGCCTTACGGGAGGTCCAGCTCAGCAGAGGAGTCAGCTTACAACTTTAGCACCCGTTATTTCACCACCCGCCCAGCCATCTCCGGGTGGAGCTCAGTCAGCTAGGGGTCGCCCTAGAGGGGGAGGCCGATCAGGTGGCGGTCAGGCCCGATTCTATGCTATTCCTACCAGACCAGATGTTGTTGCTTCAGACGCAGTGATCACAAGTATTGTCTCAGTTTGCCACAGGGAGGCCTCTGTATTATTTGACCCTGGTTCCACTTATTTGTATGTCTTATCATATTTTGCTCATTATCTGGATATGCCCCGTGAGTCAATTAATTTCATTTGTTCATGTCTCTACACCGGTGGGCGATACTATTATTGTGGACCGTGTATATCGGTCGTGTGTAGTGACCATTGGGAGTCTGGAGACTAGAGTTAATCTCTTGTTTCTTAGTATGGTTGATTTTGACGTGATCTTGGGTATGACTTGGTTGTCTCTATGTCATGCTATTCCAGATTGCCATGCTAAGACTATGACGTTAGCTATGCCGGGGTTGCCAAGGATTGAGTGGAGAGGTTCTCCAAACTATGTTCCTAGTAGAGTGATTTATTATTTGAAGGCCCAGCGGATGGTTGGGAAGGGTTGTTTATCTTATTTGGCCTTTGTGAGGGATGTTAGTGCTGATGCTCCTACTATTGATTTTGTTCCGGTGGTGCGGGAGTTTCCAGATGTGTTTCCTACAGACTTGTCGGGCATGCCGCTCAACAGGGATATTGACTTCGCTATTAACTTGGTGCCGGGCACTCAGCCCATTTCTATTCCACCATATCGCATGGCACCAGCTGAGTTGAAGGAATTGAAGGAGTAGCTTCAGGAACTCCTTAATAATGGGTTTATTAGGCCTAGTGTGTCACCTTGGGTGCACCTGTATTGTTTGTGAAGAAGAAGCATGGTACTATGAGAATGTGCATTGATTATAGGCAGTTGAACAAAGTCACAATCAAGAACAAGTATCCTTTGCCGCATATTGATGATCTATTTAACCAACTTCAGGGAGCGAGGGTGTTCTCCAAGATTGATTTGAGGTCTGGGTATCACCAGTTGAAGATTCAGGACTCGGATATTCTAAAGACAGCCTTCAGGACCCGTTATGGTCATTATGAGTTCCTTGTGATGTCTTTTAGGATGACCAACGCCCCAGCAAAGTTCATGCATCTGATGAACAGTGTGTTTCAGCCTTATCTCGACTCGTTTGTTTTAGTGTTCATTGATGATATCCTGTGTACTCTCGTAGCTAAGAGCAGCATGCACAGCATTTCAGGATTATGTTGCAACGGTTGAGGGAGGAGATGCTTTATGCCAAGCTCTCCAAGTGTGAGTTTTGGCTCAGCTCAGTGTCATTCTTGGGACACGTGGTGTCCAGTGAAGGTATTCAGGTAGATCCGAAGAAGATGAGGTGGTACAGAGTTGGCCCATACCATCCTCAGCTACGGAGATTTGGAGCTTTCTCGGCTTGGTCGATTATTATCATCGCTTTGTGGAGGGTTTCTCGTCTATTGCATTGCCTATTACCAAAATGACCCAAAAGGGCACTCCTTTCAGGTGGTCAGATGAGTGAGAGGAGAGCTTTTAGAAGCTCTATACTACCTTGACCACAACTCCAGTTCTAGTTTTGCCTTCAGCTTCAGGCTCTTATACAGTATATTGTGATGCTTCTCGGGTTGGTATTAGGTGTGTCTTGATGCAGGAGGGTAGAGTGATTGTTTATGCTTCGTGCCAGTTGAAGCCTCATGAGAAGAACTACCCTGTTCATGATTTGGAGTAAGCTGCCATCGTTCATGCATTGAAGATTTGGAGGCATTATATCTACGGTGTGTCTTGTGAGGTTTTTACGGATCATCAACGTCTCCTGCACTTGTTAAAACAAAAGGATCTAAATTTGAGACAACGTAGATGGTTGGAACTGCTAAAGGACTATGATATCACCATTCTGTATCATCCCTGGAAGGCCAATGTGGTTGTCGATTCCTTGTGTAGAAAGGCGGGGAGTATGGGTAGCCTTGCATTCATTCCCGTTGGAGAGAGACCTCTTGCAGTTGATGTTCAGGCTTTGGCAAAACAGTTCGTGAGATTGGATATTTGGGAGCCCAGCAGGGTTCTAGCTTGTGTGGTTTCTTGGTCTTCCTTATATGATCGCATCAGAGAGCGCCAGTATGATGATCCCCATTTTCTTGTCCTTAAGGACACGGTGATGCCAGAGATATGATTATTGGGGATGATGGGGGTATTGAGGATGTAGGGTCGGATTTGTGTACCCAATGTGGATGGGCTACGTGAGTTGATTCTTGAGGAGGCCCACAGTTTGCGGTATTCCATTCATCCGGGTGCCACAAAAATGTATCAGGACTTGAGACAGCACTATTGGTGGAGGAGAATGAAGAAGGATATAGTGGAGTTTGTAGCTCGATGCCTTAACTATCAGCAGGTGAAGTATGAGCATCAGAGACTGGGTGGATTTCTTCAGAGGTTGGAGATTCTAGAGTGGAAGTGGTAGAGGATCATCTTGGATTTCGTAGTTGGGCTCCCATAGACGTAGAGGAAGTTAAATGCTATTTGGGTGATTGTGGATCGACTGACCAAGTCCGCGCACTGCATTCTAGTGGGTACTACTTATTCTTCTAAGCGGTTGGCTGAAATTTACATCCGAGAGATCGTCCGCCTTCACGGTGTGCCACTGTCTATCATTTCAGATCGAGGCACGCAGTTTACATCATAGTTCTGGAGAGCAGTACAATGAGAGTTGGGCACCCAGGTTGAGTTGAGCACATCATTTCACCCTCAGATGGACGGACAGTCCGAGCGCAGTACTAAAATATTGGAGGACATGCTACATGCTTGTGTGATTGATTTTAGGGGTTCTTAGGATCGGTTTCTGCCACTCGCGGAGTTTGCCTACAACAACAGCTACCAGTCGATCATTCAAATGGCTTCATATGACGCTTTGTATGGAAGACGGTGTAGATCTCCGGTGGGTTGGTTCGAGCCGGGAGAGGCTAGGCTATTGGGTACTGATTTGGTTCAAAATACATTGGACAAGGTTAAATTGATTCAGGAGCACCTTCACACGGCGCAGTCCAGACAGAAGAGTTATGCCGACAGGAAGGTCTGTGATGTTTCTTACATGGTTGGGGAGAAGGTCCTGCTGAAGGTTTCACCCATGAAAGGTGTTATGAGGTTCGGAAAGAAGGGCAAGTTGAGCCCTCGGTTCATTGGGCCTTTTGAGGTACTTCAGAGGATTGGAGAGGTGGCTTATAATCTAGCCTTGCCACCTAGCTTGTCAAGTGTGCATCCAGTATTTCATGTTTCTATGCTCCGAAAATATGTCGGCGATCTGTCTCATGTTTTGGATTTCAGCATAGGTCAGTTGGATGGTGATTTGACTTATGATGTGGAGCCGGTGACCATTTTGGATCCGCAGGTTCAAAAGTTGAGGTCAAAGGATATATCTTAAGTGAAGGTGGAGGGAGCCCGTGGAGGCGGCTACTTGGGAGACTGAGCGGGGGATGCGGAGCGGATATCCACACCTATTTGAGACTCCAGGTATGTTTCTAAACCAGTTTGAGGACGAAAGTTTATTTAAGAGGGAGAGGATGTAACGACCCGCCCGGTCGTTTTGAGTGTTGTAGTCCCGTTCCTTCATTTACTACGTCATTTGTGATTTATAGCTGTTATATGACTTACCGGGTTAGTTGGTTCAGGTCCGGAGAGATTTTGAAATGTATCGAGACACTTAGTCTCATAATGGAAAGCTTAAGTTGGAAAGGTCGACTGGATGTTGACTTATGTGTAAACGACCCCGGATTTAAATTTTGATGGTTCCATTAGCTCCGTTGGGTGATTTTGGACTTAGGAGCGTGTCTGTATTGTGATTTGGAGGACGGTAGTTGAATTAGGCTTGAAATGATGAAAATTGAAATTTTGGAAAGTTTGACCGGGGGTGGACTTTTTGATATCGGGGTCGGATTGGGTTTCCGGAAGTGGTAGTAGGTTCGTAGTGTCATTTGTGACTTGTGTGCAAAGTTTGAGGTCAATCGGGTGTGAATTGATAGGTTCCGACGTCATTTGTAGAATTTGAAATTTTCAAAGTTCAGTAGGCTTGAATTGGGGTGTGATTCATGTTTCTGATGTTGCTTGAGGTGATTTAAAGACTCGACTAAGTTCGTATTGTGTGCTAGGACTTGTTGGTATGTTTTATTGAGGTCCCGGGGGCCGCGGGTTGATTTCAGGTGGTTAACGAATTTGGAATTTGATTTGAGGAGTTGCTGAAGTTTGTGTGGTGTTGGTGTAATCGCACATGCGGAGTGGGAACCGCAGATGCGAGCTTGTAGGTACGGGTGAAGGTCCGCAGATGCGGAGATGGAGGAGATAAGGTAGAGGGACTTCAAGTGCGAAGGTTTTCCCGCACCTGCCAGACCGCAGATACGGGGTGAAGGCTGCAAAAGCGAACGAAGGAAGGGGAGCTGGGCTCCGCAGAAGTGGAGGATATCACGCAGGGGCGTGTCCGCAGGAGCGGATGTGCGAGCTGCAGATGAGGAGGTCACCACAGAAGCGGGTATTTTGTCGCTCCTGCGAGGCCGCAGTAGCGGCTTTGTTTTCGCAGGTGCGGAAAGCCTGGGCAGAAACCATATAAGCGAGGATTTTCAAGGGGATTCTTGAGGTAAGTTCCTTGTGTTCATTTTTCTTCAATAATTATATTTCCCCACTAATTTACCACTTAGTTGGTGTGTTTTTGAGGTGTAATTTGGGGGTTTGAGGCTAGGGATTTGGAGAGATGATTTTGAGGATTTGAATGACCAATTGTTGTCAGATTTTGATGAATTTGGTATGACTAGACTCGTGAGTGAACGACCTTTAAGATATTGTGAGTTTTGTTGGATTCCGAGACTTGGGCCCGAGGGGCGGTTTTGAACCAATTTCGGATTTTGAGTTATATCTTAGTAATTGCTTATAGAGTTGATTCCTTTAGCCCGTATTGATTGTATTGTAATGTTTGTGGCTAGATTCGGGTCATTTGGAGGCCGATTTGTGAGGCAATGGCGTATTGGAGTAGGGATTTTCCCGGATTGAGGTAAGTAACACTTCTAAACTTGGTTTTGAGGGTTCGAAGCCCCGAACTTATGTGTTATATGATTGGTATTGAGGTGACGCACATGCCAAGTGACAGGCGTGCGGGTGTACACCGTGAGAATTATGACCTGGTCAATTCCATGGCATTGTCTAGTGGTCCTATCATTTTTATATCCGTGTTTTCATCATGTGATAAAGTAATTGAGCTGTTACTCATGCTAGATATCATGTTTATGCTGTATGCCGGTATTGTTGGGACCCATAGGGGTCGTTTCTTGTTGTTGTCTTACTGATTTTATTGATATTTCGTACTCAGTCATATTTATTATTTTCGGGCTAGTATCATGACATTGTCAGCCCATGAGAGAGAGACTGGAGAGATTGATGACTGAGTGAGGCCGAGGGTATCGCACCCCATTTTCTCGCGAAATCGGGCTTCGACATATGACAACTCTTTTAAGGAGGTATTTAAAAGAGAAGAATCGCCACCTAACGATTTTTAAGGTGCGTTAGGGCACCTATTTGCAAATAACTCTGTTTTGACTAGTCAATGCCACCAAAGATAGGGTAAGGGCTCAAGTAAACTCAAAGAGAAGGTGTTAGGCACTCCTCGACGTCCACAACTGTGGGTCCCGATCGAACTTAAATTATATGGATTAGTCTATGTGATCAAGTAAGCAAAGAGAGTACAAAATCTAAGAATTTTATTACAAAGAGATCTTGAATAGGGAGGTGCAACTATTTTTCCATTCTAATAGAAAAGAAATAAAAAAAACAAGGGGGGAGGGGGGGTCCTAAGTTTTTTAGCCTAAAGGATCACCCCGTGCAACATAAATAATATTTCGTAACACCCTTGAGATAGGGTGTTACTCATATTATCCAGCGGTCACAGACTATCATCTCCTGCTACCCAATTACTATGTTAAAGTTGTTTACTTAAGAGCGCTCTAATTCAATTCTAAGCCGTACCCTACGCGTGCACTGCCTGTCCCATACCTATGGTCCAGGAGGTTTTGGACCTCTATTTGGATGGTTCTAGACCTTATATAGGCTACTCAAAAATGCAAAACTAGGTGACAAACAACATACATATTGGACTTCAAATATGGCAGTTAAGGGCTCAAGTTAGCCTCCACACTTAAGCAATAAATGCATGAGAGACTGGTTTTCATGTTAGGCCGTTTCAGAATTAAGAACCTTAAGCCCTATGGACCTGATTTCTATGTGACTATGCATTAAAACATACAAGAGGTTTCAAAGGCTAGGCGCTGCTTATGTCCAAATTATACGATTGTTTTATGCTGATTTGAGATTGCAGATTTCCAGCTATTTAACCTATAGATGTTGTGTCTAGATGTGAATCACTAAGTGACAATGAAATCTATTGGAGGAAAGCCCAGAATTATTAATGCTTTCTAACAATAGCATGTGTGAAACAAATGTTTGAGCGATTTAACATTAACAAATTATGGCGAGTAATTATATCCTATAGGCAGGATCTCTATTGTTCAGCACTTAGAGCTGATTTTATCGTCATACCTTAATCCTATAGGCATATTTTCTAGGTGACAGTGGCAAATGGAATAGTCAGAATACTGTAGGCATGATTTCTAGTGAATGCTGATGCGAATTGAAATCAATGACATTTATTCCTATAGGCAAGTTTTCTAGTAGCACGTAGCAGTAAGCATAATTGCAGCACTTTGAATTCATGTTTGCTAGCAGACTGTGTGTATGTGTGTGTTTCCCCTAATGGCATGATTTCTATAGTGCACATAGTGATGGAATAGCATATATGTAACAAGTATATATATAACAAGTAAATCATTGAGTCCTATAGGCATATTATCTACCCATTTGGTATGCAAATATTAGAAATCTACCCATTCCCCACTTTACTAACACCCCAATCGTTTATACAAAGTTATTACATGCCCATTAATGAGTAAGATATAAATGTTATACAAATAATGACAATAGGACCATAGCAGGCCCAAATAAAATATCCAGCACTGTCGGGGCCTTCAGCAGTTCTCACACATAATACCCAGACTTCTAACAAGGAGCCGTATTCATCAACACAACCCCAGAATCCATAGGGGAGCCCAAAATCAATTCATATAACCATATTGCCAAGTATTGCATCATTTAAACAAACCGACTTAGATGTACAACAGATAATAGGAAGAAAAGGGTTGAATGGGGGTAGTTTAAGTTTCATGGAATGACTAAAGACCCAAATCCTAGTGTATCAGAGTCCACAAGGGCCTCAAATAGACCCCTAGCAGTGCTCACACTAGGAGGTCAGCAGTAAAGCCTAGGTAGCCTTGGCTTTCAGCCGGCTAAGAATAAGAAGTTCAGAATAGCATAAGTAGCAAATGAGGAGAATGGACAATGGCTGAGGGACAGAACTGGGGGTACACTTATAACCTAAAGTAGACATAGCCAAGTTGATCATACAGAGAAACTAATCAAGAAGGCCAGTAGGTTCAGCAGGATTTCCATACATAGCAAAGTATCACATAAATAGCCACATTTTGAAAGAGTTGGGGAAGAACCAGGTTTGCATGGCTATACAGAGATTATCATGTACAGATGCATGATACTAAACCAGTTGAGACCTAAAAGGTCCAAATTAAGCTAAGTATGCATCCTAGTATCATAAGATAGACATATTAACTCTCATCAGGAAACGGGACTGCATTGAGGCATGATAGGGAGAACACATTATGACAAAACCACATGTGGGAAGGGTCAGGGGAGAAACAAGTTTGCAGTCACAGATGCACAATACAAACAAGTTAAAACCTAAGAGATTATGCTAAACATACATCCTAGTGTCATGCTAATCAGTTTTTAGAGATGATGGGGATGCACATTGTGACAAGCCAAATAATCACTGAAAGAACATGATATCAGATGAACCATAGACATGCTGGGGAACATATTAGCACAGAAGCAAGATCATAGAGAATGGTCTTAATACAAATTGAAACACATGCAAGACAAACATTGCAGAGATTCAGAGTAGTGTGAGATAGCAAGTTCTTACCAAATAGCACATGTAGGGATTCTGGGATTGACACAATAGACTAATTAACTAAAGAAGATCTAAGTTATGCCATAAAACAAAATGGTTCAAACAAGGCAGGGAAAATAAGTTGAGGTAACTGTTAAGATCTCAGTCAATCACTAATATGGTATGGGGATCATGCTGAGTGACACAATAGTAGGGGGATATGTCATAATTAACACACGAAGTTATAGCACAAGTGTGAAGCATTCATTATAGAGATTAAGGACAAAGCAAATAAGCATGTTTTAGGGAACATTCAGGCACCAATACACTGGCTAAACGAACTTAAGAGGGTCATATTATCCAAGTTAGACTTAGGCAAATCTCAGAACTAACAGCATTAGAAGGAAGTTATATGCTAAAGAGACTTAAAACAAAATTGAATTAACAGAATCGTGCACAAAAGTAATCCAGAAAACATATTAAGCCATGGATTTCAGATGTAAGAACACATGTAAATCAAATACACATAGGGATGAAATTGCAAAAGTCAAGTGGCTTACCAGTTAAATGGACAACAATAAAGAACAAAAGATCCACAAGAACCCAGAAACCTCGATGCGTCAAAGTTTCCAAGAGCTTCGAAACAACTCCGGGCAATGCTCGCACCAAGAGAAAGTTCAAACAGTAGACTGTCAGTGGCCTTGGCTCTCAGTAGGACAACACAAAACATAGAACAAGATAATGAAGGAATTAACCGAGCAAAGCTTCAAATTTTAGTGAGGTTATCTCGATTCGGTCTATTTTTCAAAGGGGAATAGGGAGGGGTTTATATAGTGACAAAAATCTAATAAGTAAACAAGGAAAACTATAAACTCAAACATAAATAAGGAAGTATTAACATGCAGAATCAATAAAAATCGGATTAGGGAAAAAATAGATAAACCCTAATTGATAGAAATCAAAGATTGGACGGAAATCTTGGCTAATCGGATCCATATAGCCATGGTTTTGATGTATATGGACTAGATATTGTCCAGATTCAAACGGTTGAAGTGAATGGGCAGAATCGGAGAGATGGTACTTGCCATGTTTAGGCAAGTACTAGGTAATACCATGGAGAAACACCCAGTAGTGGAGAAACACTAGTATGGTAAGTGAATGATGGGAGAATCCCATTATCGACGGGATTAGGGAAAGATTTGGAGAAGGCGGCGATTAGGGCTTTTCTGGTGGGAGGAGGAGCGTTTGAGGGCGGCTGGGTAGAGACAATGGGTCTTTAGGATTAGGGGGTCGGATTTAAGAGAAGGGGTTATTTTATTAGGGGTCGTTGATCATTTGAGATCAACGGCCAAGATGAAAGAACGGGGTTAGGTGAGTCATTTAAACGGGTTACCGGCCGGGTTATTTTTTAAAAAAAGGTGGTTTGGTTTTGGGGTTGGGGTAATTGGGCTAATTCTGGTCTGAACATTGGTTAAAATTGGGCTATTATTTAAATCCCAAAATTTATCAAACAAATTTATAAAAACTCTTGATAAATAAATAAAAATATTATTTATGCACTAAAATGATTAAAAATAATAACTTTCTATTATTAAAATATAAAATACTATTTTGACACAACTAATATAAATAATGAGCATTTCTGCACATATATAGGTTATTACTGCAAAATTGCACAAATAGCTTTAAAATATTAATGTAATTACATAAAATGAAGTAAAATATTTGAAACATGTATTATAGGTGCAAAAATAATAACTTTAAGTAGTAAGTCATCATAAAATAATTTTAAGAAGTAATTAATAAATATTCAAGCAATTTAAATATAGAAAAATCAATTTTAAAGCTCTAAAAATTATAGGAATTTATAGAAAAATGATTGTATATATTTTTAAACTAAATAATGATGTAAAAATGATGTTTTTAAAGGTATATATATATATATATATATATATATATATATATATATATATATATATATTCTTTACCCGGGAATGATGAAAGAGTTGTAGGGTAAAGAAAATGATGACCAATTTTGGCCAAATTAAATGAGGGATGATGTGATTTGAAAAAAATGGGGGCCGAACCCTGGTTCCTGAGTTGCCTACATATTCCTGGTGTTTCGGGAATCAGGCCTTGTGCAGTTCTGGATCCAACACTGAACGAAACTGATGGAGTTATTATAGGAATAGTCGTATGTTTCAAAAATGGTTCTTTTGGGGTTGGACAATATCAGATGAATTTATGCGGAGTCATCGATGTGAATTTGAAACGTTATGGATGTATCACTAAGCAAATATCTAAACGGTCATAGAGTAATAGGCGGGTAATTGATGGTGGTTAGTTACGTTTGAAATAATTGCAGGATGTGAGCATTGAACGGAAACCGAAGCGAAAATCTCTCCCGTTAGGAGAACGGTTACTTCCTGGATTACCTACAAAACTTAAAACACGATGCATGCAAGTATATATGGATTATTGTGAGAATTTAAACATGATGCAGATTCCCTTCGGACCATAAGGGTTGTCTTTGGACGGTGAGGATGGTGTCCTTAGACCATGACGTCCTGGGCCATGAATCATGTGATAAGGGATTCGCAGGCCATGAAATGATGTCTTCGGGCCATGAGAATGGTGCCTCCAAACCATGACGCCTTTGAATAATGATGTGCACTTTTAAGAGATCCTCGGGCCATGGAATGGTGTCTTCCAGCTATGAGGATGATGCCTTCAGACCATGACGCCTTTGGACAAAATGGCAATATTTCAGCCCATGAAATGCAAAATATGATGTTTGGCCGTATGCGAAGATGAGACAAGACAAGGCTTAGTCTTGGGTAAGATGAGGGCAACGCTTAGCCCTGGATGAGTAGAGGATAATGCTAGGTCTTAGATGGCGTAATGGAGATAGCATTTAATCATAAGGAAAAGGCAGTGCTTAGCCTTGTGGAATTAGGGAGGCAATGCTTAGCCTCATGCAGGAAGAGGAGACAATGCTTAGTCTCATGCAAGTAAGGGAAGTAGTGCTTAGCTTCATGCAGGAAAGGCAGTGCTTAGCCTTATACAATTAAGGAGGCAGTGCTTAGCCTTATACAATTAAGGAGGCAGGGCTTAGCCTCATGCAAATAGGATACGATGCTTAGTCTCATGCAAAGAAAGGCAGTGCTTAGCCTTATGCAGTTAAGGAGGCAATGCTTAGCCTCATGCAAATAGGAGATAATGCTTAGTCTCATGCAAATAAAGGAAGTGCTTAGCCTTATGCAGTTAAGGAGGCAATGCTTAGCCTCATGCAAATAAGAGACAATGCTTAGTCTCATGCGGAAAAGGCAATGCTTAGCCTTATGCAATTAGGGAGGAAATGCTTAGCCTCATGCAAATAGGAGACACTGTTTAGTCTCATGAAAGGAAAGGAAATGCTTAGCCTTATGCAATTAGGGAGGTAATGCTTAGCCTCATGCAAATAGGAGACAATGCTTAGTCTCCTACAGCGAAAGGCAATGTTTAGCCTTATGCAAGAAAAATGATGAGTGACAGTGAGAAAGTAAAGTATTTCTTAACTGGAAGTGTTTGCGTTTGGTAACTTGTCGTCATGAAGGTAGTGATTTGATGTATCTGCATGTATTGTTGTCTTATCGTTCCTGCATCTAAAGAAAAATTGTGAGTTTTGTGGGGGAAGGTTAGTTTGCGCTTTTGTCTTCTGTTTTGCCTTTGCTCCTGTCTTGAGGTCCTTTTTGAGTTACCCTGGGTAGCATCTGTCTGTCATAGAAATCAAGTTTTCAAAAATATGCATGCATTTGATAAATATTGTTATTTGAAATGTAGTAGCATGCGATTTCCAATAATTTAGATGAACCAGTGACCGTCCATTTCTGCAAGTATAAGTTCCCCTCCTGTTAGTACTCGATGAACCATGTGGGGCCCTTGCCAATTGGGTGAAAACTTCCCTTTGGCTTCATCTTGATGGGGGAAGTTCCGCTTTAGCACCAACTGCCCCGATGTGAATTGTCTAGGCCTGACCCTTTTGTTGAAAGCTTTGGCCATTCTGTTTTGGTAGAGTTGACCGTGACATACTGCACTCATTCTTTTTCCATCAATGAGGGCCAGTTACTCATATCTGCTCTGTACCCATTCTGCGTCGCTGAGCTCGGCTTCTTGTATGATTTTCAGAAAAGGGATTTCTACTTCGGTAGGAATAACTGCTTCAGTACCATAAACCAACAAATAAGGAGTTGCCCCAGTTGATGTGTGAACCGTGGTACGATATTCGAGCAAAGAAAACGGTAGCTTCTCGTGACACTGTTTGTAATTATCTACCCTCTTCCTCAATATCTTCTTGATGTTCTTATTGGCGGCTTCTACAACTCCATTCATTTGCGGCCTGTATGCTGTGAAATTCTTATGCTTGATCCTGAAGGTTTCAGACATGGATCTCATCAAATCACTGTTAAGTTTGGCGGCATTGTCGGTGATGATTGATTCCAGCACCCTGAACAGCATTGTAAGATACGGCTTCAACCCATTTTGTGAAATAGTCTATGGCCACTAGAATGAACATGTGCCCATTTGAAGCGGCGGGTTCGATTGGACCGATGACATCCACCCCCAAAACGAAGAAAGGCCAAGGTGCACTTGTTTTATTGAGTTCATTGGGTGGTACTCGTATCATATCAGTATGTACTTGGCATTTATGACAATTTTGGACATACCTGATACGGTCTGTTTCCATAGTCATCCAAAAATATCCTGCTTTTAATATCTTCTTAGCTAAGACAAAGCCATTCATGTGCGGTCCGCAAGTTCCGGCATGTATCTCTTTGAGCAATTTGGATGCTTCCTTGGCATCGATACACCGTAATAATCGCAGATCTGGAGTCCTTCTGTATAGAATTCTCCACTTTGGAAGAAGTGGTTGGATAATCTTCGGAGTGTGCGTTTCTGAGTATGATTTGCGTGCTCCGGGTATTCTCCTTTTGCCAAATATTCTTTGATGTCATGGAACCATGGATTTCTATCAATTTCTTCTTCAACATGAGCATAATAAGCTGGCTAATTATGAATCCCTACTAGGATAGGATCGATGAAATTCTTGTCTGGGTGTTGTATCATGGAAGATAAAGTGGCCAATGCATCTGCGAACTCATTCTGGATTCTCGGAACATGTTTGAACTCTATTTTTGTGAATCTCTTCATCAACTCTTGTACACAGTACATATATGGTAATATCTTAGTGTTCTTTGTGGCTCACTCTCCTAAAACCTAATGTACCAAGAGATCAGAATCTCCAATCATCGGCAACTCCTGAACGTTCATGTCAATGGCCAACCTGAGTCCCAAGATGCAAGCCTCATATTCTGCCATATTGTTGGTACATGGAAACCTGAGTTTTGCGGATATTGGATAGTGTTGACCCATTTCTGACACTAAAACTGCTCCAATACCCACTCCTTTGAAATTTGTAGCCCCATCGAAGAACATTCTCCAACCATCATAGGTTTCGGTGATATCTTCTCCTATGAATGATACCTCTTCGTCGGGAAAATACGTTTTCAGTGGTTCATACTCTCCGTCTACAGGATTTTCTGCCAGATGATCCGCCAATGCTTGCTCTTTGACCTCCTTCTGAGTTACATAGATGATGTCGAACTCACTCAGTAGTATCTGCCATTTTGCTAACTTTCCCGTAGGCATGGGTTTCTAGAAGATGTATTTTAGCGGATCCATCCTTGATATGATATATGTGGTGTAGGCACAAAAGTAGTGCCTCAACCTTTGAGCTATCCATGTCAAAGAGCAGTAGGTGCATTCCAGCAATGAATATCATGCTTCGTAGGGTGTGAACCTCTTACTCAGATAGTAAATGGCCTGCTCCTTTCTTCCAGTCTCATCGTGCTGTCCTAAGACACAGCCGAAAGCCCCATCTAGTACAGATAAATAGAGTAGCAGAGGTTTCCCAGGTTCCGGTGGGACCAGAACATGTGGTTTGGATAAATATTCCTTGATCTTGTCAAAGGCTTTCTCGCACTCTTCAGTCCAACTTGTTGCAGCATCTTTCTTCAACATTTTGAAAATCGGTTCACAGATCATAGTTGATTGTGATATGAAATGGCTGATGTAATTGAGACGCCCTAAGAAACTCATCACATATTTCTTATTCTTTGAAGGTGGAAAATCTTGGTTAGCCTTGACCTTTGATGGGTCTAGCTCAATTCCTCGGCGGCTGATGATGAACCCTAGCGGTTTTCCAGCAGGGACTCCGAAGGCACATTTGCGGGGTTCAGTTTCAGATTGTACCTTCGAAGTTGATCAAAATTTTCCTCAAATTCGCTATGTGATTTGTACCCTTTTTAGATTTGAGGATGACATCGTCCACGTACACCTCTATCTCCTTGTGTATCATGTCGTGAAAAATGGTTGTCATGGCCCTCATATAAGTGGCTCCAGCATTATTTAGGCCAAACAGCATCATTTTGTTACAATATACTCCCCATGGTGTAATAAAGGTTGTACTTTCGGCATCCTCTTCATCCATCCAGATCTGATGATATCCTACTAAGAAATCCACAAAGGATTGAAGTTCATGCTTGGCACAGTTGTCAATCAATATGTGTATATTGGGCAAAGGAAAATCATCTTTGGGACTTGCTCTGTTTAAATCCCGATAGGCGACACACACTCTGACCTTCCCATCTTTTTTTGGAACCGGCACAATGTTGATTTGCTTGGTGACTTCCTCTTTTATTTTCATACTCATATCTGACTTGAATTTTCTGAGCTTCTGTTTCACTGGTGGACACATGGGATCGGTGGGTAACTTGTGAGCCACTATGGATATGCTCAGACCAGTCATATCATCATAAGACCATGCAAAGATGTCTTAATACTCCTTCGGAAATTGGATGTACTCTTCCTTCTCTGACGGTGATAGGTGAATGCTTACACGCGTTTCCTTGACTGTTTCAGAGTCTCCCAAATTAACTGTTTCAGTCTCATCCAAATTGGACTTAGGCTTGTTTTCAAATATTTTCACTTCTCTGACAATTTCCTCGGGTATTACATCCTCTTCCAAATCCTCTGAATCACTATCCTTATGTTGCGTTGTAGGTTCATCAGGATAAGTAATAATAACGCTGTAGAGAGAGAAAATGTAAAGGATAATAATAAATACTAAAAACAACAATCCATTGATAAAGATTTCAAATATTAAACAAGTGCAGTTCGATGATTTGATCAATTATTTCAAACAAAATATGCTTAAAACAAAATACTGAAAATTTCTTAGATGCTCATAAAAGTGCTTTCAAAAATAAATGGTGCTAATTTTCAGGCTACCCAGGAACTCGATGGGCTCATGATGGTGCAGCAGTCCAGTTCTTGAGAACAACTCCCTTCCCCACTGTTTGAATAATAAGGTCTTCTTCTTCCTCCTCCTCCTCCTCCTCCTCCTCCTCCTCAACTATCACAATGCAATCCATGTCTTCATCATCCAGAAACAAATTCCTTATGCTAGCTAAAACTTCATCTTCTTCGGACCCCCACATCATGTCAGCTTGATGAAATGACTGGTGCAAATGTGGTACTGGTTGTTCTAGAGGGTAATAAGGACCACGCTATGGTGGCGACCAATTCTGACACTCTTTCTAGGTGTATTCATACCCGAGCTCAAAAGTTGTGTCATGATGCTTTAGTTGTATCGGTTTGGTAATCCCCTGTAGATTCTTGCCGAGACCCTTGCCAGGTTCATACTATGTCCATGATAGTATGCTTTCGATCTTACTGCTCAACCATTTGTCTTTCTCAATTGCATTGACGCGCTCGATGCGATGGTATGTTTCTCTACCCAACTTCCTTCTATTCTCGACGACCGGAACAGTCTGATTGGTATAAATGAGATTACTTCTGTCTCCGTGGATGATCACTTCCTGATGGTTCCACTCAAACTTCATGGCCTGATGTAGAGTAGAAGCTACGGCTCCAACGGCATGTATCCAAGGTCGTCCCAACAATAGGTTGTAGGTAGCAGATATGTCCAACACTTGAAACTCAACATCAAACCAGGTTGGGCCCATCTGTAGACTGAGGTTGGTATCCCCAATTGTGGCCCTTTGAGACTCATCAAATACTTTCACATTCATACTTCTTGCTCGTATCTCGTGTAGGCCTTTACCTAATCTTTTCAGAGTAGTTAGTGGACATATGTTGACACTCGAACCCCCATCAATCAGGACTCTAGCAATGAATTTGTCCTCAAACTACACAATGATATGCAGTGCCCTATTGTGACTTAGTCCTTCTAGTGGCAGCTCGTCTTCATAAAAAGTGATCTTGTGGCTTTCCAACACTTGCCCTACCATGTTGGCCATTTCTCCACTGGTGATGTTATTGGGTACATAGGCTTCATTCAACACCTTCATCAGGGCGTTCTTATGTGCCTCGGAGTTTTGCAGCAGTGATAAAATGGATATTTGAGAAGAGATTTTGTTCAGATGATCAACCACAAAATATTCTCTTGCTTTCACCTTTCTCCAAAGGTCATCCGGGCCTTTCTCAATGACAGGCGGCTTAGATGTAGCTTCTTTGCTTGTTCCTCCCAAATGCTCGGGTATATAAACCCTACCGGTCCTGGTCATGCCTTGCGCTGCACCTGTGTCTTCAATTTTTGCTTTTTCTTTCCTTCTTGCTTCTGCAACATAATCCCATGGTATAACATTAGACATATAAGACGGTGTAGGTGCTACCATCACGGTGAAGGGTGTTGTTACTTCAACCTCAAACAGAGTTGGTGCAGCTACCTCAACTTCAATTGGTGCCTGAGTTTGTACCACGATAGGTGTGAGAGTGACTGGAGATGTTTTAGGATTATCCCCTTCTCGAATGAGTCCAATTGACCTGTCTGAGTCCCATTCTTCATCGGTCTCTATCACGTTTACCCCTTCACCCCTATGATCCGGGAGAGGATTGTTACGGACATTAGGTGCAGCCTCTTTTGCCTGTATGACTTTGGTGTCAATTAATGTCTGAATATTATCCTTCAAAGTATGACACTCATCAATAGTATAACCCTTCATGCCTAAGTGATAGGCACATCTTTTATTTTGGTTAATCCACAGGGAAGAGTTTTCCATAGCAACAACGGGAATGGGAGTGACATAACCGGCAGCCTTTAGCCTCTCGTATAGTTGGTCTATGGGTTCAGCAATTGGAATGTATTGTCTGGGTGGTCTGCGGTCGAAATTTGGTCTCGGTTTTTGGTAATTTTGGGGGGCTGGTGGTGAGTGGTAGTATGTTGGTTGGGTGTTATAGGTATGGTAAGTGGCAGCAGGTTATTGGTATCTAGGAGGTGAAGGCTGATATGTGGGTGGAGGTGTTTGGTATGTGAGAGGAGACTTTGGACCTTGGGCTACCATTACTCCACCCACTTCTTTCTTCATGGAGATACCTCCCAACTGCAAAGCTTTATTTGTGGCCTGGAGTGCTTCGAAATTCGTCACCATTCCACTTTTGATCCATTCTTCTATTCTCTCTCCCAACTTGATGATGTCAGAGAACTTATGGTTTTCAATAACCATCAACCTTTCATAGTATTGCGGGTCTTGAGCTCTGACAAAGAACTTAATCATCTGTTCTTCCTCAAGTGCCGGCCTTACTTTTGCAGCTTCAGACCTCTACCGAGTAGCATACTCACGGAAAGTTTTTGTTGGTTTCTTCTTGAGATTTTGAATGTAGAAAACGTCTGGTGCATTTTCTGTGTTAAACCTGAACCGATCCATGAAATCTGACGCCATGCTCACCTAATTAAACCACTTATTTGGGTTCTGAGTGATGTACCAAGACAAGGCATCTCCGGTGAGGCTTCTCATGAACAGCTTCATATGGATTCGTTCATCCTTGCCGACCCCTATAAGTTTGTCACAATACATTCTCAAATGCACCTTCGGATCACCAGTTCCATCGAACATTTCGAACTTAGGAACTTTGTAACCCTCTGGCAGTTCTACATCTGGCTGAATACATAAATCCTCATAATTCAAACCCTCAATGCCTTTGCCACCTTCGACACTTTGAACTCTGCCAGTAAGCTTCTTGAGTTCTTTCACCATGTTCTTGATGAGCAGGTCCTTCTAGGCGGATTCGGATATATATAGGGCCTGTTATGGGGTATGGGGTAAAGTTTCCACATATATGGGATTGCTTTGATGTACTCCGGGAACCTGGGCATAATGGTGGTCATTGGTTGAGTTTTGTTGATCTGGAGTAGGCTGTGGTGCATTCTGAGGGGTGTGGTATGTGGTTGTTTGTGGGTATTGAGTTGGATGGTGATGGTGTTATTGAGGAGCAGGTACCGGTGGAGGGTTGTGGTTCTGAGGAGGTGTGGCATATTGATATGGTGCAGGAGGATTTGGTTGTGGGTTTGGCGTGTTTTAGGGAGGTGTCGGGTTTTGGGCGTTTGTGTTTTGTTGGTTGATATCAGGGACGTTTAGGGTGAGGGAAAGGTTTGCCAAGTTCCGAACCTGCTCAAGTTCCCCTTGTAGCTCCAATATTTTCTGCTCCAAACGTAGAACCAATTCATTCTGTGCTGGAGAACTCCGATTGTCCGAAGTTTCAATGTTCTCTGCATTATCCTTTCTGATACCACTTAAATCATCCATTTTTCCTTTCCCTTTGCTTTTGCCTTTAGGATCACTTGGAGGAGGAGGAGGTGGAGGACCTATGGATCTAGTATGATATGCGGATGATGCCAGTATGCACGAACCAACCTTGGGAATGGGAATAATCAAAAGAAAGAAAAACAAAAGGTAACCAAGTCAGTAAGGGATATTGAAAATGCTTGCAATATTGAACATGCTCTAAAAAATCATGTAACTTAATCGCGTCCTAATTTGGGTGACCTCGTTGTGCCCGATGTAGGCCTAAGCGACACATAGACTTGGCGAAAATTGATGCCAGTAATTGTGTCATTTCATTAATGCGAAAGTGAATCAAATCCTTACTGAAACGATAATAATAAGAAAGTTACTGATGGCATTTGCCTTATTACATTCAAAATCTAAAACTAAGCTAAAAAGTAGTAAAGAACATCATTTCCTAATCTACTTGGTCCCAGAAGGACCTTCCCCGTGCTTGGCTCTCTTGACTCTATCAATCAGATTCCCCAGGTCGCGCATATCCAACAACAGGTAAGCCTTTGCTAGATGCCCCCCTTCATTGCCATCCGTGTTCTGACAATCTGAAAGCCTCTTTATCATCTTTCCCTCAAGCTCCATCAACCCTTGCTCCAAATATTCTAATGTTTCTGTTGATTTAGTGGCAATTTCGCTCCATTCATTGATTGCTTCCATATCCACTCTGTGTTGTTCCAAATTCCTAGCTTCAGACTCGAAAAACCTCATGCGCAGCATCCTATACTTGACTTGTGCTTCAGCAGTGTCATCTATAACCCTATTTTTCAGATTAATTCCTGGCTTGACATCCCCCGCTATATCATCTACCAACCATGGTGGGTAGAAGTACACATGGCCGGCATGACACCTGTCTGGATCGATGGTATCTTTCTCCATAATGACCTTTTGATTCCACATATGTTGTGCCTCGAACTTGAATGGAATGATGTTCCCTTTAAAATGTGCTTTGTATTAGACCATGTTGGAAACCCGAGGTATAACCTGTTTTCTTCCTGCTTGCCTCATTACCCTTATAAGAGCATAAGGAATCCCTCTTAACCCCATCAACACTATATGAGTAGTTTCTCTTGATCTGATGATAAACCCACTGCTAGGGAACCATTCAAACATCTAATGTACCTTTTCGTCAGTTAGATTGCTGAAGAAATGCACCCAGATCACAGCACTTCCAGGTTGTGCAAACCTATCTAGGATAAATGTCATTATCTTTGGATGATGGTAAGTTATGTAGTCATTCAATGGTCATCGCAGAAGCTCTTGGCGATATTCACCTCTCTAGAAATGTTCTAATAACCAAACTTGCAGCAATAGATTATAGCCCTCGAAGTGTCCATACCCCTGCTTGCATCGATCTAAAGCGCGATACATTTTGGCCAAGATCATGGGGATGATAGTGTAAGTTTGTTCCTCGATTCCTTCCATTAGAGTCCTAGAGACCATGGCTAAGCGAGTGTGGATCCTTCCCCCTTTTATCGGAAATATCAGTGATCCCAAGAAATAGACAATGAACACAAAAACTCGGCAGTGCGTCCAACCTAAGGAAGTGATGGCAAGTTCATCATGATGAAGGCGATATGACTTGCTATGCCCATAACATTCGTAAAGGAATTCAAATGGGATGTATGAATTCTTCAAACAAAGAAGCTCATCATTTTTCTTGAAACCCAGCATTTTCAGAAAACCGCGAGGGGTGCGATTCTCTGGCACTAATAACCCTAGACTATCCCACGACAGCTTAGCGAAACCTCTTATTTCCTCTAGAGAGGAGTCATTTCTATGTTACCGAAGCGGAAGACAGCTCTTTTCTCATCCCAAAACATAGTGGCGGCCTCACTCAATGCCCTATTTTGCTGAATATCCAATAAGGAAAGTAAATGACCAAGGACCATTTTCACGTGATTCTTGTCACTAGGTGAAAGGTTCTTCCACCAATCAAGCAGCAAAGGTGGGATGTTTTGGACCATGCTGAACCTGGGGACTTCGTGCTTCATTTTCTGCAAACAAATAGAGTTAGCCCTTTCCCCCTCCAGATTCGACTATCTACAAACTAATGATCAACATATTGGCCTATTTTCTCCAAGTAATGCACATAACGTGACGGTGTCCATTAGGATTGTGGAAATCCCGTTGGACATTGGACAAGGCTTATCTTAGCGGACTATCATATTAGCAACGTTCTAACCCGTACTAGGTTTAACATGATGCATGTACATTTAATGTTGGAGTGAGGTTTCTAGAATGGCCTAGACTGGTACTCCCAAGTGGATAACTTGAGAAGGAAAGGCACGGGACGTCGACTGCACCGCTGATCGACTAGTCTACCGCAAGTAAGCCTTTCCAATTTAAAAGGGTAATTTTGGAAGAGCACGGACACTCATCAAGTATCGCTATGTTATTAATCGGGCACTAGTGGAATATGATGTGGAGCATACTTTATGCAATGATAATAACACGTTGCCAAGTATTTGCATGATAAATATGTAAAAGCAATAAATACAGTATTAAGGTAAAACATAAAAGACGTAAAATGAAAGACAAAAGAAGAAGTTAGTTCATGGAATATAGGTAATGTAATAAAGTAAGCAAGGGAGTAGGGGTGTGAGAGACATGATGTAGCAATCTTTAAACAAATGAAGACCAGTTTAGAGAAAATAAAGGTGAATAGGAAAGGGATATGCATGTTATAACCAATTTAAGCAAAGGACGGTGGAGCAGGGAAGGGATGTGCATATTACAACAAATTTAAACAAGCAAAAGGAAAATGGGAGAGGGATGTGCATGTAGTAGCAAATAAAAATGGAAAAGGGAAGCGTGTTTATAACAAAGAAGACTAATCCATATAAGCCAAATTCGCTATGGTAAGAGCCTAAGAGTAATTCCCCAGTAGAGTCGTCATGCTGTCACGCCCCATTTTCTCGCGAAATCGGGCTTCGACATATGACAACTCTTTTAAGGAGGTATTTAAAAGAGAAGAGTTGCCACCTAACGATTTTTAAGGTGCGTTAGAGCACCTATTTGCAAATAACTCTGTTTTAACTAGTCAACGCCACCAAAGATCGGGTAAGGGCTCAACTTACCCTAAATAGAAGGTGTTAGGCACTCCTCGAGGTCTACAACTATGGGTCCCGACCGAACTTAAATTATATGGATTAGTCTATGTGATCAAGTAAGCAAAGAGAGTAAAAAATCTAAGAATTTTATTACAAAGAGATCTTGAATAGGGAGGTGCAACTATTTTTCCATTCTAATAGAAAAGAAAGAAAAAAAGGGGGGGGGGGGGGGTCCTAAGTTGTTTAGCCTAAAGGATCACCCCGTGCAACATAAATAATATTTCGTAACTCCTTTGAGATAGGGTGTTACTCATATTATCCAGCGAGCACAAACTATCATCTCTTGCTACCCGATTACTATGTTAAAGTTGTTTACCTAAGAGCGCTCTAATTCAATTCTAAGCCGCACCCTACGCGTGCACTGCCCATCTCATACCTATGGTCGAGGAGGTTTTGGACCTCTATTTGGATGGTTCTAGACCTTATATAGGCTGCTCAAAAATGCAAAACTAGGCGACAAACAAAACACATATTGGACTTCAAATATGGCAGTTAAGGACTCCAGTTAGCCTCCACACTTAAGCAATAAATGCACGCAAAATAGGTTTTCATGCTAGGCCATTTCAGAATTAAGAACCATAAGCCCTATAGACATGATTTCTATGTGACTATGAATTAAAACATACGAGAGGTTTTGAAGGCTAGGCGCTGCTTATCTCCAAATTATACGATTGTTGCATGCTGATTTGAGATTGCAGATTTCCAGTTCTTTAACCTATAGATGCTGTGTCTAGGTGTGAATCACTAAGTGACAATGAAATCTATTGGAGGAAAGCCTAGAATTATTCATGCTTTCTAACAATAGCATACGTGAAACAAATGTTTAAGCGATTTAATATTAACAAATTATGGCGAGTAATTATATCCTATAGGCAGGATCTCTAACGTTCAGCACTTAGCGCTTATTTTATCGTCATACCTTAATCCTATAGGCATATTTTCTAGGTGACAGTGTCAAATGGAATAGTCAGAACACTGTAGGCATGATTTCTAGTGAATGCTGATGCGAATTGAAATCAATGATATTTATTCCTATAGGCAGGTTTTCTAGTAGCATGCAGCAGTAAGCATAATTGCAGCTCTTTGAATTCATGTTTGCTAGCAGACTGTGTGTATGTGTGTGTTTCCCCTAATGGCATGATTTCTATAGTGCACATAGTGATGGAATAGCATATATATAACAAGTAAATTATCGAGTCCTATAGGCATATTATCTACCCATTTGGTATGCAACTATTAGAAATCTACCCATTCCCCATTTTACTAACACCCCAATCGTTTATACAAAGTTATTAGAGGCCCATTAATGAGTAAGATATAAATGTTATACAAATAATGAGAATAGGCCCACAGCAGGCCCAAATAAAATACCCAACACTGTCTGGGCCTTCAGCAATTCTCACACAACATACCCAAACTTCTAACAAGGAGTCGTATTCATCAACACAACCCTTGAATTCATAGAGGAGCCCAAAGTCAATTCATATAACCATATTCGCAAGCATTGCATCATTTAAACCAACCGACTTAGATGTACAACAGATAATAGGAAGAAAGGGGTTGGATGGGGGTAGTTTAAGTTTCAGGGAATGACTAAGGACCCAAATCCTATTGTGTCAGAGTTCACAAGGGACTCAAATGGACCCCGAGCAGTGCTCACACTAGGAGGTCAGCAGTAAAGCCTATGTAGCCTTGGCTTTCGGCCGGCTAAGAATAAGAAATTCAGAATAGCATAAGTAGCAAATGAGGAGAATGGACAATGGATGAGGGACAGAACTGGGGTAACACTTATAACCTAAAGTAGACATAGCCAAGTTAAGCATACAGAGCAACTAATCAAGAAGGCCAGTAGGTACAGCAGGATTTCCATACATAGCAAAGTATCACATAGACAGCCACATTTTGAAAGAGTTGGGGAAGAAACAGGTTTGCATGGGTATACAGAGATTATCATGTATAGATGCATGATACTAAACCAGTTGAGACCTAAAAGGTCCAAATTAAGCTAAGTATGCATCCTAGTATCATAAGATAATCATATTAACTCTCATCAGGGAACATGACTGCATTGAGACATGATAGGGAGCACACATTATGACAAAACCACATGTGGGAAGGGTCAGGGGAGAAACAAGTTTGCAGTCACAGATGCACAATACAAACAAGTTAAAACCTAAGAGATTATGCTAAACATACATCCTAGTGTCATGCTAATTAGTATTTAGACATGATGGGGAATACACATTGTGACAAGCCAAATAATCACTGAAAGAACAGGATATCAGATGAACCATAGACAAGCTGGGGAACATATTAGCACAGAAGCAAGATCATAGAGAATGGTCTTAATACAAATTGAAACACATTGCACATGCAAGACAGACATTGCAGAGATTCAGAGCAGTGTGAGATAGCAAGTTCATACCAAATAGCACATGTAGGGATTCTGGGATTGACACAATAGACTAATTAACTAAAAAGATCTAAGTTATGCCATAATGCCGACGACATTCCATGTGTGGAACTTTCGTAATAGAATAGGCTCAATGACTTTGCCTGCTTTCTTGCTTGCCCCGCTCCCCTTAGAAGCGTTGGTTGAACCAACAAAATGGTTCAAACAGGGAAAGGAAAACAAGTTGAGGTAACTGTTAAGATCTCATTCAATCACTAATGGGGTATGGGGATCATGCTGAGTGACACAATAGCAGGGGAACGTATCATAATTAACATAGGAAGTTCAAGCACAAGTGTGAAGCATTCATTATAGAGATTAAGGACAAAGCAAATAAGCATATTTTAGGGAACATTCACGCACCAATACACTAGCTAAACGAACTTAAGAGGGTCATATTATCCAAGTTAGACTTAGGCAAATCTCAGAACTAGCAGCATTAGGAGGAAGTTAAATGATAAAGAGACATAGAACAAAGTAGAATTAACATAATCATACACAAAAGTAATCTAGAAAACATATTAAGTCGTGGATATCAGAGGTGAGAACATATGTAAATCAAAGACACATAGGATGAAATTGTAAAAGTCAAGCAGCTTACCAGTTAAACGGACAACATTAAAGAACAAAAGATCCACAAGAACCCAGAAACCTCGATGCGTCAAAGTTCCCAAGAGCTTCGAAATAACCTCGGGCAATGCTCGCACCAAGAGAAAGTTCGAACAGTAGACTTTCAGTGGCCATGGCTTTCAGCCGGCCAACACAAAACACAAAACAAGATAATGAAGGAATTAACAGAGCAAAGCTTCAAATTTTAGTGAGATTATCTCGATTCGGTCCCTTTTTCAAAGGGGAATGGGGAGGGATTTATATAGTGACAGAAATCGAATAAGTAAATAAGGAAAACTGTAAAATCAAACATACATAAGGAAGTATTAACATGCAGAATCAATAAAAAACGGATTAGGGAAAAAAATAGGTAAACCTTAGTTGACAGAAATCAAAGATTGGCCAGAAATCGTGGCTAATCGGACCCATATAGCCATGGTCTTGATGTATATGGACTAGATATTGTCCAAATTCGAACGGTTGAAGTAAATGGGCAGAATCAGAGAGATGGTACTTGCCATGTTTAGGCAAGTACTAAGTAATACCATAGAGAAACACCCAGTAGCGGAGAAACACTAGTATGATAAGTGAATGATAGGAGAATCCCATTATCGACGGGATTAGGGAAAGATTTGGAGAAGGCTGCGATTAGGGTATTTCTGGTGGGAGGAGGAGCGTTTGAGGGAGGCTGGGTAGAGACAATGGGTCTCTAGGATTAGGGGGTCGGATTTAAGAGAAGGGGTTAGTTTATTAGGGGTCGTTGATCATTTGAGATCAACAGCCAAGATGGAAGAATGGGGTTGGGCGGGTCATTTAAACGGGTTACCGGCCTGGTTATTTTAAACAAAAAGTGGTTTGGTTTTAGGCTTGGGGTAATTGGGCTAATTCTAGTCCGAAAATTGGTTAAAATTGGGCTATTATTTAAATACCCAAAATACTTGATAAATAAATAAAAATATTATTTATGCACTAAAATGATTAAAAATAATAACTTTATATTATAAAAATATAAAATGCTATTTTGGCACAACTAATGTAAATAAAGAGCATTTTTGTACAAACATCGGCTATTACTGCAAAATTGCGCAAATAGCTTAAAAATATTAATGTAATTACATACAATGAAGTAAAATATTTGAAACATGTATTATAGGTGCAAAAATAATAACTTTAAGTAGTTAAGTAATCATAAAATAATTTGAAGGAGTAATTAATAAATATTCAAGAAATTTAAATACAGAAAAATTAATTTTAAAGCTCTAAAAATTATAAGAAATTATATAAAAATGATTGTATAGATTTTAAACTAAATAATGATGTAAAATGATGTTTTGAAAGGTATAAATATATATTTTTGAGAAAATATGAGGGCAAAATTGGGTATCAACAGACGACCTGACTATGAGTGACATTTATGGGATCGGGCTGCACGCCGCAGCGGTTATACAGATTTATGATAGCGCTTGGGATGAAGGAGCCCCTCTAAAGTCTGCACACACCCCCAGTGAGCGTGGTTGATTATTTAGAGAGATGGATCTTCCCTGGACATGGATCTTGTCAGAAGCATTATATACCTGGAGATGGATCTTCTCCGTGGGCTGGATTGGCCCTACACAGTACTGGGTGACTGATGGTCAGTGATGTATATATTCCGGGATGGATCTTCCCTGGGCCGTAATGGCCATATACAGTATTGAGTGATTGAGCATTTGAGAGTGTAAGCACATGAGGCTGTTAGCATGGTGTGTTACATACAGCATGTGCATTGACATATAGAAGTAGAGGAGTTATATTCTTCATATCATTCAGATTTGATCCATTTTACTTTTTTGAGATATCTATCGAACTTGAAAGCATGTCTACATTTCTGCACTGTCATTTTCTATATTGAAATGTGCCGGTTGAGTTCGTCACTACTTTTAGTCCAAAGTTTGGACTTTTTACTTATTGAGTTGGTTGTATTCACGCTACACCCTGCACTTCGTGTGCACATCTAGGTACTTCTGGTTACGGCGGCTGCTGAGTGAGGAGTCGAGATCTCGGAGACTATCGACGTAGCTGCATGGCGTTCGCAGGCCTTGACTCTCCTTCATCATCTTTATTTGTATTTCAGTTCTTATTCCTCAGACATTGTAGTAGGTTGTATCCTGGTATATAAGCTCATGTACTCGGTGGCAACCCGGTTTTTTGGGAGATATTTGTATTGCGTTGGGGTTTTATTTCGTTTTTAAAGGGTTTTTCTTAAATATTAACTGCTTCCGTTTAATTTTCAAAGTTTTTATTTGGTTGAACTGGTTGAGTATTTGGCTTGCCTAGTTCCACGATAGGCGCCATCACGACGGTTGATTTTGGGTCGTGACAGTATTGTAAAAGTGGATCTAAGATATACTTGGTTTTCAAACTTCATTTTACTTTGAAGAAATTGTTGGAAGCCCTTTAACTGGGCAATGTCACTTATTTAGAAAAACTCGATTTTAGAAGGTCGACTTTCAAATTCCGTTTCTGATTTTTGAAAGAGAAGATTGCCTTCCTTTGCTAAAGCTGCTTGGTTTCAAAAAGACTTCTTAAAATTGTTAGTAGAGATTATTAGTATAAACAGTATATGATCTAGAAAATTATAACTATCTACTACTAAGTCTAACACTTCTTTTTAATCCTATATCTTTTAGGACTTGCCTAGATTGTTCACATGATTCAAAGAGATAAAATAAAGCATTAAATCTAATATGATAAGTGTTATATATACATGTGGGAAATAAGGACAGTAAAATTTAAATAAGCAATAAAGGAAGAGAAAAGGACTCTGGTTTGGGCCTGAAAAGAAGCAAGCCCATCAAATAGCAGGAACGGAAAATAGCAAACTTTAGACTCCCAAATGCGCAGGTACAAGACTTAGGCCTGAGTTCTTTGAGAACTCGGCATGCCCAATTGTAATACATGTTCAAGAAAGAGAGAAAGTCACTAGATGTGTTACTCTATGCATACAGCTACACATGAAATAAACTAATATGGGCCTGAAAAAAATATAATAATTAATAGTAATCCAGAATATAAAAATTAAACTAGTGTGGGGTCACATACGACAAAGCGATTCACATTGAAAACCTTTTGTTGTCATTAAAAACTAAACCTATAGGGAGTAACAAATATAAATAGATTAGAGGCTAAGGGTAGAGTTTCATTCAAGGACAACGCACTCTTTAGATCCCTGACACTTCAAAGTTCCCAAGGGTCTCAAGGCCCAGGGCAGTGCTTGTGTCAGGATGAGTAGCTTAACCAAGAACTAAAATCTACTCCCAAATACCCCTAATACCCACACCCACTATTCCCTACAGGTTTAGGTTCCAATGAGGCAGTCAATGTAAATCCCTATACCACAGTGATACCACACCATAGGAGTATATACATTTCTCATAACAACTAATACAGAATACCATATGATCATAAAACAGCCAATTCACATTGTTGTAACCACATTTCGAAACTAAGTATATGCTTCACCATGAATAACATAACATGATAGGTATGCTCAAAGGAAATCAACCTCAACCACACATAGAGACAAGAGCATTATCAGATTACTGTTAGAAATGCCAAACACCTGAAATCACATCTCTTAAGAATAAAGGAGGTACATAGTTCAAACTCATAACAGGTTCATGACTACATTGCCTTCAATCACATTAATCAAGGATTTGTTATAACTAAGTCTTAACTTCTATCATACATATAGGCTAGCAATTTCAATTGAAAATCATAAAGCGTATTAACAAAGATATAAATTAACAGCTTCAGTTAAACTTCTAAGGAGTATTAAGAGGGATGCAAGTTATCAACTACAATTAGGACTTCTGAAGGGTATTAACAGAACTACAGATTAGCAATTACAATTGAAACTTTCTAAAGAGTGTTAATAGAGATACAGGTTAAAAACTTCAGTTAGAGATACAGATTAATAACTTCAATCAGAACCTTTAAGGAGTATTAGCAGAGTCTAGGGCTAACAGTCCTGTCTCATTCTAAAAAAAATGGCATGATCACTTTTTTATAAAAGCTCTTAACTTCATACTAATCTCTTTGGAGAACAAAGCATGTTGTTATACTCAAACAGTAGCAACAGAAGATTCACCTTAAGTTCATAGGTTAAGCATAGTTCATTTAAGATGAGTTAAATGATGTTTCAAGGTCAATGTAGGCATGTGTATGATTAGGAGGGACAAGCAGAAGTATTTGAAGAACAAATAAGTGCAGAGTATCCAAGGGAAAACCAACATGGTACACTTAGCAGAAGTCATATTATTACAAAGATGAATTAGGATGTTATCCTCATAGAATCAGGCTAATAGTGTCATTATATGAGTTTCAAGAAAGGGGGTATAAGTATCATTACATTGGGGAATCTGTTAAGCTAGTCAAGTATGGATTCCAGGTATAGTGAAACCTAATTGTAGCACTTTAGCACAACAGATGAAGCACCAGAACATGAACATGTCTTAACCAAATCTCATGACTTAAGTCAAGTATATGGTAACCTTTAGAGTACACAAAGAGGTGGTATAGAAATCTAATTAGCTTAAAACATGCTTGTATAGTGTGATCAAACAATCATGATCGATGAGAATCGTGGATCGGGAAGACAAAGGAGATGATTTCCTGATCGATTCATGACCTTGAACGAATTTGTGCAAGGCTTTTTGATTGATTGGAGCTTGTGAGGTTAAGAGAAAAGGGGGAGAAAGGGAAAGAGAGGTTGTCGGTCAATGTAAGAATGATTAGGGTTAGGGGGTATAGTTGGGGTTGTCTCTAGGTTTAAGATAGGGGATGGGATCTGGGCCGTTGATCTTTTAGATCAACGGTCATGATATTTTAGGGTTTCACGTTTTTTATGAAGAATTTTGGTGGTTGTTTGATCATTGTGATCCAACGGATACGATTAAATTTGTTGGGTGCTTTAATATAAAAGAGAAATGGAGTAAAAAATCATGGGTCGTTGATAAGAAACAGATGGCCCAGATCAATTGTGTTTGTTTTATGTGTGTTGGAGACGGGTGACATGGAAAGCTCTAATTGGGTTAAAGGGAGTAGCATGGATTGCCAAGGTGGATTGGAGGGTTTGTTTGGACTGGGTTATTTTCGGATTGGGCTTGTGTATTGGGCTAGAATTAATTTAAAAGATGGCTAATTTGTGTTTAATTAATAAATTACAATTATAGCCTTTTAACCCCTTTGAAATTAATTTAAAAAAACTTAATTATTTTCAATAAAATGTAGTAATAATTATATTTATCAAATCTAATACTAATTATTGCAATTAATTATTTAAAAAATACTTGTTTTTTCTAAATTGAAACACTAATTTCGAATCGTTAACATAGTAATCTAATTAATTAGAAATTAAGGAGTAATTATTTAAATAAATTATAAAGCCTATTGTGATGTATATAAAAGTTATTTGAATAATCTTAAAATAGTTTGTACGATATATTTTGTAATTATAATTATAATACTAAATTATTAATTTCAAAACTACTAGTACTTAATTAATTTGTAAAAATAGATATTATTGATTGAAAATATTTCAAAACATTCATTGCGAATTATTAAGTATAAATAAATTAATTCTGAAAGGGAGGGTCAAAATTGATCATCAACAGCTGGCCCTCTTTGACCGGAGACGATGAAAGAGTTTTCGGGCAAAGAAATTGAACTAAAGCCAATTTTTTCCCGACTTTAGGCATACATTTCAAGAATGGCATTTGGATTAAGGAAGATTAGGAGTTGTAGGATTAGGAGTTAAGAAAGATTTCGAAATGATTTTTGGGGAGTTGGGGCTGAATTCTAGCTTTGAATTGCTTACATACCTCGGCCTTAATGAGGATCAGGCCTCGTGTAGTTATGAAGTGAAGATGTTGGGGAAGAGATACTCATAATAATTGACCTAGTATTGTATTATGACGATACTGCGAGACAGAAGATTTGGTACTCATGATATCTAAATTTCGCCTTGATTTAAAAGATTTGAAGAATTCTACTAATCGTTTTGAGTTTGAGCTCATACCCATATATCGCAATGCAAATACATTAAGATATAATGTAAATAATGCAGGAATGATGATGACTGGCTTCCGGCTAGTCGTTATTTGGGATTGGGGCGACGGGATATTTGAATCTGAACTTTTCGAGCTCTGGAGCATTATTGGGGATGTTGAGGATGGGCATTCAAATTTGACTTGATAGTTAGCCGGGCTGTGTACCGTTCCGTAGCTGTCGGAGCATTAAGTCTCCATGCGATGGGAGTATCTCCACTCTATGGGAGTAGTTGACTTGTAATGTAGAATGCAACTTCGCTTGCAGGGAGAGGTTGCATTGAAATATAAAGTGTTTCCGCATGATGGGAGTGATTGTACTGAAATGTAACCATGCATGTAAGCTGCATGAGCAAAAACATCAAAACATTCGAAATAAATAAGAAATAAGGAGCATTCCCAAGAGGTACTCTTGACTATGAAACTAAATTGGGTCGTCGATTGGCAGAACGCTGGTAACGAGGTTTGCAGTTGTCTACTCTGATCTCCAATGTGGTGGAGTGGCTGTGCGGATTGCTCCCTTTGGTGAAGCAAACAATTTTCTATATACAGGGCTTCGATTGGCGAAGCCGACAGATCGATTTGTACAGGGCGCTCTGATTGATTGAGCAGACGGTTTGCTATATATAGAGCTTCAGTTAGCGAAGCTGATGCCTCGATTTTTTACAGGGTGCTCTGATTGATTGAGCGAACATTTTTCTATATACATGGCTCCGCTTGGCAGGACCAGTGGCTCGTTATATACAACATGCTCCATTTAGTTGAGCAGACAGTTTGCTATATACGATATGCTTCATCTGTGTCAGCGTCTTGGTTCCAAGATACTCGTCATCTGCCCCAGTGTGTTCCAACATTCCTTGATATCGTGTTGGCCCTGCATTTAAAGAAACATTCTTAGTGGGGGCATTGGTTTGTGTCAACCGTAGGCCTGGCCTTATCCCGATCTTGATGAGGTTAAGCCAAGAAGTTTGGTAGGTGGAGCGAATTATGATATCTTTAGAAAACATTTTGAAAAAATCTTTTATTTTAGGGCAAATGCCATCTTTCCGGATTATTACATGTTTTGGAAGTTCCTTTAACGTGAGCGTTGTCTCTTAAAGATTCTATCTTGTTGATGTCGATCCTTCATGATGATTCTGACGAAGTGTCTTCTTGCTGCTACAGTTGCGTCCTAATCTAAACTAACGCATTACAAAGGTTTCCTAGGGTTATGACTGAACCCTTTCAAGTTTCCTACATATTCGAAATAGAATCAGGCCTGAACGTAGTTCGTCGACAAAGATAAAGAAAAATATGATGAAGATGACCGAGCCTAACTCAGGCAACCTACGTATCCAAATGGAATCATGTCAGAATGTAGTTCAATTACAACATATGCAAAATGATGAGATTGAAAATGAAGTGGCCGAGTCTGACTCAGACTGCCTATGTATCCAAAAGATGACTGAATCCGATGAGGATTGTCTACGTATACCTTTCAAAGGAAATCAAGTCGTGGCATAACTCTGAGTACATGCAAAGTGATATTTGGATTCTTCTATTACAAAAGAAAGGGGGGGAGAGAGAGAAAAATTGAACCCTACATAGGTTGCCTACGTATCCCTCCGTGGGAAGTTCGATCGAGCGTAGTTCTATTACAGCCAAAACCTAACTATATTGTCTTCAGATATAGTATCTCTTGATTGCGTCTGAGTTGATAGGCTTTGGGCTGACTCTTCCATCCATCTCTTCCAAGATTAGATCTCCACTCGACAACACTCGGTGGACCACATAAGGACCTTGTCAATTCAGTGCGAACTTTCCTCTAGCTTCTTCTTGATGAGGGAATATTTTCTTCTAAACCAACTGCCCCGGTATGAACTGGCTAGGATTCACCCTTTTGTTGAATCCATTGGCCATCCGATTTTGTTATGGCTGACCATGGCATATCGCATTCATTCTCTTCTCATCGATGAGCATGAGTTTCTCCTGCCTGACCCGTATCCATTCTTCATAATCTAACTTGGCTTATTCGATGACTCTTAAAGAAGGTATCTCGACCTCTGCGGGTATCATAGCTTCGATGCCATATACCAACATGTATGACGTTGCCCCAATGGATGTCCTCATGGTGGTCCGATAACCCAGTAAGGCGAAGGATAATTTCTCGTGTCATTGCCTATGATCGTCCATTATCTTTCGTTGAATCCCCTTGATGTTTTTGTTAGCTGCTTCAATTGCTCCATTCATTTGTGGAATGTAGGTTGTAGAGTTACGGTGAACAATTTTGAACTTCTCAATAATTTCCCTCATGAGATCACTGTTGAGATTGTCTGCGTTGTTAGTGATTATTTACTCGGGTATCCCAAATCGGCAAACTATGTTGTTACAGACAAAATCTGCCACTACTTTCTTAGTGACGGCCTTGTATGTAGAATCTTCGACCCGTTTGGTGAAGTAGTCAATGGCTACCAAGATGAAATGTTGCCAATTTGATGCAGTAGGCTTTATAGGTCCAATCATGTCCATGCCCCAAGTGGCAAATGGCCAAGGCGAACCCATTACATTTAACTCTTTAGGCGAAACCCGAATGAAATCCCCGTGGATCTGGCACTGGTGACACTTCTGCACATAGAAGATACTATCGCTTTCCATGGTCATCAAAAGTATCCATCTCTCAAAATCTTTTTGGCTAAGGTGAAGCCATTCATATGGGGTTCACATGTTCCTGCATGTATTTCTTCTAGCAATCCGGTTGCTTCAGTGGCATCTACACATCTTAACAGACCCAAGTCTAGGGGTCCTCCTATATAGGACTTCCATATTGAGGAAAAAGTGATTTGATGTCGTAGTACCATGGTTTACCATCAAGCTCTTTGTTTACGTGAAAACAATATGCATGTTAATCCCTAATCTCTATCTCGATAGGGTCGACGTAATTCTTGTTGATGCTGAATCATGGATGATAAGGTTGCAAGAGCATCGGCAAACTCGTTCTGGATCCTGGGAATGTGCCTGAACTTGATCTCTCTGAACTTCTTGCATAGCTCCTTTACCTAGTACAGGTATGGAAGGATATTGACGTTCTTGGTAGTCTATTCTCCTTGAACTTGATGTATCAATAGATTTGAATCCCCTATGACAAAAAGCTCCTTGATATTCATGCCAACTGCCATCCTGATCCCGAGGATGCATGCTCCGTACTTGGCCAATTTATTTGGTGCAAGGGAACCTTATCTTTGCTGATGCCGGGTAATGTTGTCCTGGTCCCAAAATTAGGACTGCCCCAATTCATACTCCTTTGAAATTTCTCGCTCCGTCGAAGAACATTCTCCACCCTGGGTATGACTTTGCAATATCTTCTCCGGTGAATAACACTTCTTTGTCTGGGAAGTATGTAGGGAGCGACTCATAATCCTTGTCCACTGGATTCTCTGTAAGGTGGTCGGCTAAGGCTTGTCCTTTGATTCCCTTTTGTGTTATGTACACAATGTAAAAGGGATATTAAATGTGTGGTATATGCTAACATGTAATGCCTCAATTTCTGAGTGATCCAAATCAAAGCACAAGAAGTGCACTCTATCAAAGTGTATTTGGTTTCGCATGGTGTGAATTTATTTCTTAAGTAATAG
This sequence comes from Nicotiana tabacum, assembly GCF_000715075.1. Taxonomy (NCBI): domain Eukaryota; kingdom Viridiplantae; phylum Streptophyta; class Magnoliopsida; order Solanales; family Solanaceae; genus Nicotiana; species Nicotiana tabacum. The sequence continues at coordinate 29,941,589 of NC_134098.1, forward strand.
ATGGCCTTCTCCTCTCTTTCGGTCTCATCATCTTGTCCCAATACGCATCCCAATGCATTATCCAAAACTGACAATTATAACAACAATTGCTTCCCGGGCTCGGGAGGAACCAACACTAGTGGATTTGACAAATACTCCTTAATTTTGTTGAAGGATTTTTTGTCACACCCCAAACTCAGGGAGCACGACCGGCGCTCAACCGAGAGAACCCGGCCGAGCAAGCCTATTAGACTTCCTTCTACCCAAACTCATCCATGAATAAAGAGGAGATGTACTCCATTAATCAATCACTGAAAAGATTTTATTAACAACTTCCTTTTCTTTCCCATTAGCAGATTCATTCATAATTTACAAAACATTACAAGTTTATAGAATTAATAAAAATCATAATTTCCAAGTACCAACATTTCTAGTTCAATTCCCAACATCAACCATAACCCACAACCTGTCTACGGAGCCTCTAAGTACAATAAAAGAGTAATATGGAAATTCCGGCAACAAGGCTCCGGCTATACCTCAAAACACAGTACATGAGAAACAAAAGATACATGACCCCGAAATAAAGTGGGGCTCACCAAATCAGCAGAAAAGAGTGTACTGCTATCACTGATCAATGCCGCCTGCTGAAGAACCACCTGCATCCATTAAAGATGCAGCGCCCCCGGCAAAAGGGACGTTAGTACTGTCGAATAGCACTAGTATGTATAGCTAAAAATTCTCTTTCAAAATAGAATGCCCATATAAGAAAAGGCAACACATAAAAACACCAAGTCACAATAAATAATATCCAAACGTCCAGTTAAAACATAATAATTTTCAAAATACGAACTTCATATATAATTTTGGTTGGGAGATCATTAGCACCGATATACCACCGTCTTTGTTAGCACGGAGTCCAATCACGCCCGATCGGCTAGGACATCTCCCCAAGAACAATGTGGTTTGACATGTGATGCGAAAGAAAGTTGTTACCAAGAGTAGTACCACCATATGCGCAATATGGCGTCTGATCTCCACCCGATCAGCTAGGACGCCTTTCCTCATATGCCGTGTGGGTTGACTTTTCCAATCTACAAAGGTTCCAGTTTCATCCCAATTAAGGGGAATAATCCCAATCCACCCCTACACCGGCACGTGTAGTTTCAGGTGTGGACCTTATGACCCACTTTCCTCGGTATTACTAATGATGCTCCCAAAAATAGTTTTGATTTCATTTGCAAACAGAAATATCATAAATACAGTTGTACTCACCTCAACATCTTTAACATTGTATGAATTCTCATTAGTATTTCCAGTCATTCAAACGACAACATTTCCTTGGCTCATTAGGCCATTCACAATATTCTTTATTCCTGGCACGATGGCCGTATTTCATATTCCACACTTTCACCTCTTTCAATTTCAAAGATCACCGTCAAGTATCAATATATAGGATATTTAAAAAATCATATACTTCAAATCCATTTGAAATGGAAACTTCAAACACAAATGGTTTCTTCCCAAAGAATGAGGCATACCAACCAACAATAGAAACACACAGGAAAAATCATAAACAGTCAATACACCATTTACTCTTGCAATACTCTTCCCCAGAAATGACAATGTACAATTTCAACACATGAGTATATAGAACTCGAATCACACTGGATATATTTATAAATCAAAGCATTAGCTAAAGCAGCCACTAATGGGCATGAATTTAGTATAAAAGCTTTTAGACAATTCTATCTTCGAAGTCATTTTTAAACAATTGAGTCGAGGCTCATTTCACATTCTTTATCGCATCTTCTCACATCATTTGCACTACTAGACACAATCATAACTCAAATTCTTGGCAGGTCGGCCATACTCTATATCGCCAATTAACTTATTTCATTTCCAACCATCTTTATAGATTATCAACAATAAGACATTTCCAAATTAAGACTTTAGGTACACATATGAGCAATTAAGAATCTTAAGAATATTGAGATTTTCTCACATAATTTGGCATACTATCCTTCATTGAAACACGACTCAAAGCCATAACCTTTTAATATGTAACCCATACTTCGAAACTTACGGAAACATTATGGAATTCAATTCCAAGAGAGAAAGTTTAGCCAACATACCTCAATCGAGCTTCCTTAACTCTAGAATAATCCGGAATTCTTAGCAATCCTGATCTATTTTGAGACATAACAAAATTGAACTATAATTAGGAAGATATTCATGGTCTCAGCTCATTTGAGCATTTTATCAGACACTAGGTGTGCAAAACCACAAGGTTCTTCTACAAGATTTCCTTCACTCCACAACACAATCCTTACTTATTTTAGCTCAACAATCTTCCCACAATTCTTATTGGTATATGAATGTATAAATAATAATCTCATACCCATGAATCATACTCCTAATCAACCATCATCTACCCAAATTCGAGATTGAAAATTAGGGTATGGAACCTTACCTCTTAGATGAAGAACTTGAGGGATTTAGATGAAGAACTTGAGGGATTTCTTGTTGGATTTTAAGGCTTGGACAAGATCTTGATGAACAAAGCACTTGAGCTTCTTTCTCTCTCTAGAACCCTCTCACTTCTCTCTAAAAATATCAGATTTTTTCTCCAAAATGAGCTTCAAGGCTTATTTATCGAAGTTGGATCGGGTTATAACAATAGAAGAATGGATACTCCAAATATTCTGGACCGCGCGACAGGCCTGGCCTCGCCAGGCTATAGCCTAGTATTACACCTGGCCTCCCCAGGCTTAAGCCTGGTTAAGCCTGGATTTTGGCTGGCCTCGCCAGGCTAAAGCCTGGTATTACACCTGGCCTCACCAGGCTAAAGCCTGCTCTTACACCTGGCCTCGCGAGCTCTGTAGCAAGCTACAGGACAGCCTTTGGGTGTTTGATCATAACTTCTTGTAGGAATGTCCGAATGACGAACGGTTTGAAGCGTTAGCAACTACACTCAAAGGCCTTTAATTGGATAGGCAGATCACCTCATAAGTCGTTATAGGTTGGTATCAGCATACGTTTGAAGTAGGATCTTATGCGAATTGAGACATCCTTTCCACTTAATGTATCCTACTTGTTCCACACGAATTCTTTCCAATCACAAAACTCCTTAGTATGTTTCAACACACATTAAACATATAATTTTCATTTCGAAACAATGTGGTTCTATCCCATGGGTCTACTTTAATACCCTAACACGTTATTCCCAACTACGGTTGGCGTACTTTAAAAATATTAAATCGTTAGAAAAATTTTCCGGGGCCTTACATTCTCCACCGCTTAGGATCATTCGTCCTCGAATGAGGAGTAGTGTCTGTCCCAAACACTTAACATAATTTATCTCTTTTCTCACATACCTCAAGTCCCCAAATTGACTAACTCCCATATTGTTTTTCATAAATTTAGGCAGAGTCTCCCCTGTATTTGGGCCTAACCACCTGCCAGAGTAACACCAAAACCACCCTAACAACACTTCTATAACTCGACAAAGCATAGCAATATATATCAACAACATTAATCTCAATATTACATACATCATATTATCAAGAGTGATATCTGGACATGAGCTGCACATATTTAAATCATAACACATATAAAGTGCCTTTCGATCTATAATCATTTGACTATACGCTCAAGTGAAATTCTTTTTATTTCCTTAACACTTTTGGACCTCAAGGTGGCCTCCTCAACTTATAGACTTCGTCATAACACATTAATGGAGGCAATATCAACTCTCGAACTTATCTAACAAGGATGGCACATAGATACCCCTCATAATCCAATTATCCATTAACTTCATCTTTACTAGCTTTCACCGGAACGATAGACAAAGGATTTTTGACTACCTTAATAGACATAGACACATGATACACTGGGTACACAGAGAATAATAATAGGAAAACATCATACTCATAGTTTAGCCTATTTCCTTTCAAAATTTCATAAGGCCTAATGTGACTTCACATACTTTACCTTTATTAACAATTCACATAGCATCCTTATGCAGAAAATATTGAGAATAACCCATTCACTTTCTTCAACTCTAAATCTCCATGCTGAACACCCAAACTAAACCTTTGGCAACCTCCAACGATTTCTCTAAGATGTGCTAGCTTGACTATGACCATAAAATTTCCTATCCCATATATTTGATCACGGGATGATGCTTCTTGTTTGACATGCCTGAACCTACAATACTCGATAGATTTGCTACAAATAGGAACAACGAGGTTTGAGATTTTGCTGGAAATATTCAAGAATCCATCAACGTTCTGAGCACGGCATTTCAGGAGGTTATATCCTAAGAGACAAGAAGGTCACTACCAATAGCGCTGACATGGTGATTCATTGTGGTGACATCATCGGTTCAACAAACGAGTCATAGAGTTTCCTAGTAGGCATTGATAACGTAGGGAAAATGTTCATGAATCTGAGATTTAAAAGAAATGAGTCATGAAAAGGACATCAACAATTGTTTTATTCCATTCGTGCCTTATTTGGCAATAGTAAGCCTCAAAGAGAGCTAAAACTTATGTGACACCAGTCGCCTCTTGTTATGTAGGGAAAAATCAGTTTAACTCGAAATGAGAATATTCTAGCACCCTGAATATGATATGGGTTTCAAGATACACAAAGTTGCATTACACTCTTAATAGTAACTAGCACAAGGAATCTAGGCCACAAGCTTATGAGGATGAAAAGAAGTTGAACACTTGTGAGATTATTATCATTACAACAGCTTAGCCTTTGCCAATATTTGATCATATGTGAGAGGACTAGAGATACAATGAGTTTGTCTTTCAATTCAATATGCTCATCATAAGGCTGCTTAACTTTCAATCTCCCACAAGTGGAATCATGTAGCTAGGACATCTTAATGTTGGGATGAAATCATGTATTAGTTAGAGAGAATGAACACTTTGCCGTGAGCTAAACATGTTTTTGCCATAACAACTCTCAAGTTTCCATATCAGGCTAATTCAGGGGCAACCACAATACTAGGAACAAGGTGAGTTACTCACTGAGGCATGATCTAGGTAAACATGAAAGTCATACTGAGATGGGTAAACAACAAGACCTCCCTGAGACGAATTTGTGATAAATCTCAAGTTGCTCAGAAACTTTATGCGGATAAGTGTCCCCTTTCAATTGGCATATACGCACTTGATAGGTGCTAAGATATACTCTCATGTTACTAGACAATGAAAAGGATTCATGATACTATTCATAAAGGAGTAGAATAATTGTTCCAACCATAGAAGTCACATATACCGGAGAGGAAAATAGTGACTCAAGAAGGATCTCAACACTAGGCTGCTTTCCATTGGGTATGATACCGCATAGGTAAATATTATGGTGATGCATGTATAGGCATAAATGAGCAGATGTTATCCATTTGAATCAAAAGGTTCTGTACGAAATTCATTAGGTATTGTCCCTTGTTGAGAATTTAGGGAAGCAATGGGAAGTATTACCCTAGGGTTATAACGCAATTCAAGGAACCCATTATAGAACTCAATTTCTCAAGAGGTTGTAAATATAAGGAATTGTGATAAAGAGGCTTCACGAATACTGTGTCTCGTTCTAAGAGTAGATACAGAGAAGGACTTATAAAGTTGTTTCGGTTCTAAACCAACTTCCATAGTAACATAAGAAGTGACATATGACAAAGTGGAACCGGGATCAATAAGAGCATACACATCATGAGATCAGACAGTCAATATACCTGTAGCCACATCTGGAGAAGCCTTAAACTTTTGATGTCTCCTCATAGCATAAAACCGGTTGGGCCCTCCCGAGCTCTGAATACCACCCCTAGTTGTTCCACGCCCTGCAGGCATTATAGTGCCTCTAGCTGGGGGAGGCATTGTAGATGTAGTAGCTACAGAATTGGCTAGTTGTGCCATACCCTTCCCCATGCTCTGGCAAGACAAATAACAATCTATTTGAAAGTAGCCCGTCATACCACACTTGTAGCATACCTTTGTACCATAGTGACACACTTCCGGATGGCATCTCCCACACTTCACACAACGGGGATGAGGTCCGCTAAACTGACTCATCTCACTGACCTGATATTTACCCTTTTTGCATACATCATAAGCATACCCCTTATCCTTCCTCCAAACTTCCAATGCGGGATTAACAATTCCAACACCGGATTGTTGTGTGGGCCTTTGGAATTGCCCAAAGATACCACCTCTAATGCATTGCTGAGCATACTCACAACACAACGCCAAATGTTCCTTCCCGCATGACGGACATAACTGGATAGGTGTACCCAACCTAGGGCATTTGTTCTTCTTGTGCCCCCTCTTTCCACTGACATAACATATTTCAAGGGTCAACCAACATATTCCCAAGTGTCGCTTCTTGCAAATCACACAATCTGGTTCATTAACACCACCAACCCTCTTTCATTTCTTAGATTCTCTCACCACACGATCCGGTGGTACGGTGACAGTGGTAGGAATAAGGACATTTCCCTTAGCAACAAGTTCTTCCAACCCATCCATGGCTCGACGCATTCTCCTAACGAACTCTTGTGCAATCTCCCCCAGATTCAATGGAGCGGTCATTCCCTCCTCATTGATTTGAACTCATGGATTACTCATCTGAAAAACAATCATGAGACATAACGAGGAAATTAGCTTCCTATCTTGAGCTCTATCGCACGATCTGGAGTATCAAATAAATGTGAAATTCCTAAATGTCCAAGTAGCCTCCTCATTATAGATGTGGTCGACAACACACCGATAAGAAGGACTCTACTAGACACGGCTTCGAGACATCCTAGGACACTTTAAAACCTTAGGCTCTGATACCAAGTTTGTCACCCCCCAAACTCAGGGAGCACGACCGGCGTTCAACCGAGAGAACCCGGCCGAGCAAGCCTATTAGACTTCCTTCTACCCAAACGCATCCATGAATAAAGAGGAGATGTACTCCATTAATCAATCACTGAAAAGATTCTATTAACAACTTCATTTTCATTCCCATTAGCAGATTCATTCACAATTTCCAAAACATTACAAGTTTATAGAATTAATGAAAATCATAATTGCCAAGTACCAACATTTCTAGTTCAATTCCCAACATCAACCATAACCCACAACCTGTCTACGGAGCCTCTAAGTACAATAGAAGAGTAATATAGAAATGCCGGCAATAAGGCCCCGGCTATACCTCAAAACACAGTACATGAGAAACAAAAGATACATGACCCCGAAATGAAGTGGGGCTCACCAAATCAGCTGAAAAGAGTGTACTGCTATCACTGATCAATGCCGCCTGCTGAAGAACCACCTGCATCCATTAAAGATGCAGCGCCCCCGGCAAAAGGGACATTAGTACTGTCGAATAGCACTAGTATGTATAGCTAAAAATCCTCTTTCAAAATAGAATGCCCATATAAGAAAAGGCAACACATAGAAACAGTAAGTCATAATCAATAATATCCAAACGTCTACTTAAAACATAATAATTTTCAAAATACGAACTTCATATATAATTTTGGTTGGAAGATCATTAGCACCGATATACCACCGTCTTTGTTAGCACGGAGTCCGATCACGCCCGATCGGCTAGGTCATCTCCCCACGAACAATGTGGTTTGACATGTGATGCGAAAGAAAGTTGTTACCAAGAGTAGTACCACCATATGCGCAATATGGCGTCTGATCTCCACCCGATCAGCTAGGCCGCCTTCCCACATATGCCGTGTGGGTTGACTTTTTCAATCCACAAATGTTCCAGTTTCATCCCAATTAAGGGGAATAATATTATAATTTCCCTACACCGGCACGTGTAGTTTCAGGTGTGGGCCTTATGACCCACCCTTCCTCGGTATTGCTAATGATGCTCCTAAAAATAGTTTTGATTTGATTTGCAAACAGAAATATCATAAATATAGTTGTACTCACCTCAACATCTTTCACATTGTATGAATTCTCATTAGTATTTCCAGTCATTTACAACGACAACATTTCCTTGGCTCATTAGGCCATTCACAATATTCTTTATTCCTGGCACGATGGCCGTATTTCATATTCCACACTTTCACCTCTTTCAATTTCAAAGATCACCATCAAGTATCAATATATAGGATATTTCAGAAATCATATACTTCAAAACCATTTGAAATGGAAACTTCAAACACAAATGGTTTCTTCCCAAAGAATGAGGCATACCAACCAACAATAGAAACACATAGGAAAAATCATAAACAGTCAATACAACATTTACTCTTGCAATAATCTTTCCCGAAAATGACAATGTACAATTTCAACACATAAGTATATAGAACTCGAATTACACTGGATATATTTATAAATCAAAGCATTAGCTAAAGCAGCCACTAATGGGCATGAATTTAGTACAAAAGCTTTTAGACAATTCTATCTTTGAAGTCATTTTTAAACAATTGAGTCAAGGCTCATTTCACATTCTTTATCGCATCTTCTCAAATCATTTACACTACTAGACACAATCATAACTCAAATTCTTGGCACGTTGGCCACACTCTCTATCCTCAATTAACTTATTTCACTTCCAACCATCTTTATAGATTATCAAAAATAAGATATTTCCAAATTAAGACTTTAGGTACACATATGAGCAATTAAGAGTCATAAGAATATTGAGATTTTCTTACACAATTTGGTATACTATCTTTCATTGAAACACGACTCAAAGCCATAACCTTCTAATACGTAATCCATACTTTGAAACTTACGGAAACATTATGGAATTCAATTCCAAGAGAGAAAGTTTAGCCAACATACCTCAATCGAGCTTCCTTAACTCTAGAATGATCCGGAATTCTTAGCAATCCTGTTCTATTTTGAGACATAACAAAATTGAACTATAATTAGGAAGATATTCATGGTCTCAGCTCATTTGAGCATTTTATCAGACACTAGGTGTACAAATTTAACCACAAGGTTCTTCTACAAGATTTCCTTCACTCCACAACCCAATCCTTACTTATTTCAGCTCAACAATCTTCCCACAATTCTTATTGGTATATGCATGTATAAATAATAATCTCATACCCATGAATCATACTCCTAATCAACCATCATCTACCCAAATTCGAGATTGAAAATTAGGGTATGGAACCTCACCTCTTAAATGAAGAACTTGAGGGATTTCTTGTTGGATTTTAACGCTTGGACAAGATCTTGATGAACAAAGTACTTGAGCTTCTTCCTCTCTCTAGAACCCTCTCACTTCTCTCTAAAAATATCAGATTTTTGCTCCAAAATGAGCATCAAGGCTTATTAATCGAAGTTGGATCGGGTTATAACAATAAAAGAATGGATACTCAAAATATTTTGGACCGCGCGACAGGCCTGGCCTCACCAGGCTAAAGCCTGGTATTACATCTGGCCTCGCCAGGCTAAAGCCTGGTTAAGCCTGGCTTTGGCTGGCCTCATCAAGCTAAAGCCTGGTATTATACCTGGCCTCGCCAGGCTAAAGCCTGGTCTTACACCTGGCCTCGCGAGCTCTGTAGCGAGCTACAGGACAGCCTTTGGGTGTTTGATCATAACTTCTTGTAGGAATGTCCGAATGACAAACGGTTTGAAGCATAAGAAACTACACTCATAGATCTTTAATTTGATAGGTAGATCACCTCATAAGTCGTTATAGTTTGGTAGAAGTATATGTTTGAACTAGGATCTTATGTGAAATGAGACATCCTTTCCACTTAATGTATCCTACTTGTTCCACACGAATTCTTTCCATTCACAAAACTTCTTAGTATGTTTCAATACACCTTAAACATATACTTTTCGTTTTGAAATAATGTGGTTCTATCCCATGGGTCTCCTTTAATACTCTAACACTTTATTCCCAAATACGGTTGGCGTACTTTAAAAATATTAAATCGTTAGAAAAATTTTCCGGGGCCTTACATTTTTGACACTCTTTTGTCCATTTCGTAGCCGCATCCTTATTTAGCAACTTGAAGATAGGTTCACAAATTACTGTAGACTGGGCTATGAAAGGCTGATGTAATTCAGCCTACCCAGGAAACTCATCACATCCTTCTTACTCTTAGGCGGTGGCAACTCTTGAATGGCTTTGATCTTTAAAGGATCCAGTTCTATCCCTTTTCTTCTTACGATAAATACTAGAAATTTTCTGGTAGGGACTCCGAATGTGCACTTTGCAGGGTTCAACTTCAAACTATACCTCCACAAGCGTTCAAAAAACTTCTTCAGGTCATTCAAATGTTTTGAACTCTTCCGAGACTAGATGATGATGTCATCCACATATACCTCGATCTCTTTCTGAATCATGTCGTGAAATAGGGTTTTCATGGCCCTTATGTAAGTAGCGCTAACATTTTTGAGGCTGAATGGTATGACTCTATAGCAGTAAACTTCCCAAGGCGTAGTAAACGTCGTCTTTTCTGCATCTTCTTCATGCATCAGGATTTGATGCTACCCGGTGAAACAATGCACAAATGACTGTAGTTCATGCTTCGCGCAGTTGTCGATGAGGATATGAATATTTGGTAAAGGGAAATCATCCTTCGGGCTGGCCTTATTGAGATCTCGATAATCCACACATATCCTGATCTTCCCATCTTTCTTTGGTACCGGGACGATATTTTCCAACCATGTGGGATAATTGGTGAGTCTCACCACGTTCATTTCCATTTGCTTGTTTACTACTTCTTTTATCCTCAAACTCAAGTCTGGTTTGAACGTTTTTTGTTTTTGTTTGACCAACGGTCTAGCGGGATCGGTAGGCAATCGATGTGAAATGATATCAGTGCTTAAACGAGGCATGTCATCATACGACCATGCGAATACATCAATATACTGTCGGAGGAGCTCGACCAATTCTTCTTTTAGCTCTGCTTCCAAATGGATGCTGATTCAGGTTTCTTTCATGTCTTGTTCACTTCCCAGGTTGACCACTTCTGTCTCTTCAAGGTTAAGCTTTTTCTGGCTTTCTAGTTGTTCGATTTCTTGTGGAAGATTGTCTGGCATCATGCTTTCGTCGTATTCTTCATAATTTGGATCACTTTGCTCGAAGGTTTCGTTACATGTAAAAATCACAGAATGCGGGTTTTTATCATTTTGATTACTGAAAAGAAAAACTAAGTATAAATGAAGTGATAAATAAGTTTGCAATAATTTAAGAAAGCATTTCTTTTTATTTCATCAAAAGAGGAATATCTAAGCGTTCAAAGATGCGAATGACAAAAAAGTACAAACACGGTTCAAGCCTCAATTGACCGTGCGCTCTTCTCAAAAGTTTTACAATTCCACACTACTAAGACTCCCGGCAAACCAAAGATAGGCTGGCGGTCCAATTCTGCATGTCCACTCTTGGTTAAGCATTTTGAATGGTCGGTGTCTTGATATTTACTTTGTCACAGCATTCCTCGATTATGGTCATGAACAGCCTTCCCATTTCATCGATGACGTCATCCTCTGGTGTTAAACTCTAACCTGTACCCGAAACACGCTCTGGCACAAAAGCTTTTTTCCCGAAGCTACCGGTACAAGTCTTCCCAGTCGGAGGTTGATACCCTATCTTCGCTCTACCTTTCTGCCCACTAGGCTCAATTTGCTCTATTATCCATCTGATTGGGCTCCCATTCTGATTCCTTGTCTTTATTCGTACTACATCACTTCGCTCATAGCCAACTTTGATCTGTATCATGACTGCATTCACAAAATTTTCTCGGTCACTTCTATTTCTGTGGTCTGCAAGATCTCAACCGCATGGAAAGCGACCCCGTCTAATCCCTCTATGAACGGGACTGCATGTTCTAGATAATCGGATTGGCTCCATTCGCCCTGGATTACAATATCCATCACTTGGAATAGTATGGGAAACTCAACTGGTCCAATTTGCATAGCCAAATAGATTTTTCCAATGACGTCCTTCTATGACCCATCGAAAGCTCTTACCCTCACATAACTTTCTTTCACTTATCTCAAATGGATACCCAACTCTCGTAGGGTAGAAAGCAGGCAGATATTGACTCATTATCCTCCATCAACAAGTACTCGAGACACCACCTTATCTTCACATTTGATAGTGATGTGTAAAGCTTTGTTGTGACCCACGCCCTCTATAGGAAATTCTTCACTTCATAAAGTGATCATATTTGCTTCTACCATCTTCCCAATGGTTGCTTCCAGTGCCTTGCTGGTAGTGTTGCTCGGCACGCTCACCCCACTTAACACGTTCATCAAGGCATCTTTATGAATGTTAGAGCTCATCAATAGATCCATGATTGATAATTGCGCCGGGGTTTTCTTCAGTTGTTCCTCCATGAAGTATTCTTTAGTTGACATCCTCTTCCAGAATTTTACGGCCTCCGGATCTGTTATATTCCTTGTCTGAATCTGTTCCGTTCCTGGATTCCCTCGGTTTACATCTTCCAGAGCATAACACCTCCCTGACTTGGTCATTCCATGAGCCGCTGTGAAATCCATCATCTTGGTTTTCCCTTTCTGTTGATATGTCCATGAGACTATCTTGTATTTCCCATCCTCTTCATCCCAGTGGTGGACGGTTGCTGATAAGTCTGGACCATCACCATATGTTTTAACTGTGATGTGATCATTGAAGTCCTTCGAGGTGGGACCCTTGCAGCCTTAGTGTTTCCTATTGTGACGATGGTTCCTTTCAAGTCATACTCTTCATCCAGGGTGACCATATTAGCTCCTTGATTCTGGTGATTTGGCAGCAGGTTGCGGTTCACATTAGGCGAAGCTGGGGTGCATTGAATGGCTCCACTTTTGATCAGTGACTCAATTTCATTCTTCAGCTTAAAGCAATCCTCGGTATCATGCCCAGGTACGTTTGAATGTTAGACACACTATTTGGTTGTATCATAGTATTTTGAGGGATACTTAGGAACCCTTTCTTCTATCGAATTTATCAAACATGCTCTCCTCAGTCTTTCAAACAGTTGAGTAAAAGGTTCAGCAATCGGGGTGTATTTTCTGGGACCTCTCTCTTCAAAATTTGGGCAATGTTGAGGGTGCATAGGTAGGTTGGTTTTGATGAGTGGTAGTTTGAACTGGAGCGTATGGTCATGGTGAGTTTGGATTTGTATGGGAGGTGGGTTATATTTAGGTTGTGGATTGTAGTATGGTTTTGTGTTGTATACTGGAGCATAAGCAGGTAGGTGTGGGGAATGGGTGGTTGGAGATTAATAGGTGCTTCTGTGATGTGGACTGGACTGGTAATAGGGAATGAATGATGATACCTCTTCCTTTTTCTTCTTTCCACTACTTATTGATCCAGATTGGATTGCTTTGCTAACTGCTTGCAATGCGGCCATAGATTGTACCTTGCCGAACTTTATACCTTCTTCTAAAAAGTCTCCCTTTTGGACAAGTTCAGGGAATTTCTGCCCCATCATGCCCATCATTTTCTCAAAGTAGATCCCTTCTTGAGCCTTGATGAAATACTTAGTCAGCTCACTGTCATCTAAATGGGGTTGTGCTATGGTGGCCTCTAACCTCCATCGGCGTGCATATTCTTGGAATGATTCGAACAGTTTCTTCTGCAATTTTACCAATGTGAACCTATCAGGAGTAATTTTTGTGTTGAATCGGAAGCGATTCATGAAATCTTCTGCCATATCTTTCCACTCCCTTCAGTTTCGTGGATCCTGGCGAGTGTACCAAGTAAGTGTCTCCCCTGTCAAACTCCTTATGAACAACTTCATCCTTAACTTCCCGTTTCTTCCTACTCTACCTAGCTTATCACAGTAGGCTCTCAAATGTGCGTGGGGATCACCTGTCCCATCAAAGATATCAAACTTCGGAGGCGTGTTCCCTACCAACATGTCCACATCAGGATAGAGACAGATCCTCATAGTCTAGAATTTCGCTCCCTTGAGCGTCCTGAAGGTTCTTCATTTGTTTTCCAAATTCTCATAATTGCTCAAACACTGATTCCTCCTCCTTATACTTGGATTCCCTTTCCATTTCAGCATATTGATCAACCTCATAAGGCAACCTGGTCGTGACGGGAAATGTGAAGGTGGGTTCTGAAATGGCAATACGGGAGGAACATATCGCGCATGTGCATCGGTATGTGCGGTGGGTATCTATTAGTTTTGGTTAGTAGTGAAAGTGACGCCATCCCGAGGAGGGGTATGAACTGTGTTAGTGGAAACTGGTGGGTTTTGCGGCTTTTGAACGTAATTTGGTACATATGGAGTATGTATGAGAGGGTTTGGTGGGTTTGTAGGGGTTAGTTGAGGTATAATCGGGGTGGCAGGGACTGAAGTTGGGGTATTGTTGGCTTGGGAGTAGTAGAAGGAAAGTGGTCGGGGATTGAATCTAGAGAAGGAAAACCGGGTGGTTGTGGGAGCATCGTCACGACCATGTGTGCCAACTTCCGAATGTGTTGTACTTCCTCCCTCAATGATTCTATTTCCTGGGCTATCCTGTCCACTTGTTCGTCATTCCTCGTATCATCCTTCTCTCCCGATCGCCCTAGGCTATCAACTATTACCAGAGCATGTTCGATTGAGTTATCTGTCGCAAACATCTTCCATTTTGATCTTAAGTTGTACGGTGGTTTCGCCAGTTTTGGGTCAACGCAAACCAACTTTTCTTTGGGGAATAATAATAAAGTAAAACAAAAAGAAAGAAAAAGAAAAAGAACAGAAGTCAGTTTCAGTATTTGCACAAGTAATAGGCACACAGAGCAGTTAGTTTACGTATTCAGACAAGCGTGTTTTCCTAAAATTCATAGGACCTCTCTTTGCTGGAGGTAGGCCTAAGTCGCGAATATTTGACAAACAATTTAATTTGACACATTCAGATCCGAAGCAAGTTTTGGTTTTCATTGATAGCATTTGGACTGTAATAGGCGGGACCAGAGGTTACATCATTGTTTCCATTATTCATAGAATTATATGGGCTCAAACAAGCTTGCCCTTAGGGAAATGAGAAAATTCGGGATAAGTATACAAAGTGGGGAAGGGGTGAAATCAACCAACATCTAGTAACCATCCCCGGAATCATTACCCATCTCTTCTTCTTCTTATGGTTCTTCCTCTGAGTCTTCTTCAAATTCTTCTTCATCATCATTGAACTCTGGTTCTTCCTCTGGATCTTTCTCCAGTTCTGTCTCAAACTCAATATGGATAAACTCGACTACTCGGTCATCATCCTCGGTGGGTGGCAACATATGATCAATTGACCTCGGGATCACATGGAGGTAGTCACGAGGTAGTGTGGCAAGATCTCATGATAGATTTGTAAAGCCGCCACTGCATCCTCCAGCCAGGTCCTTCCCTGCTTGGTCGGGCTAGCTTGTCTTCTTCTTTAGTCCAGACATAATATTCTGGAGTCCACCACGAAGTTTGACACATTGGCATTGTGACTAGATCATTCCACTCCTACTGAAGCCTCCTTATCCTTGGTATCAGGATCGGCCAGTTGTATTCATCCTTGTACAGTGCCATCCCTATCCAGAGAGGTATATCCTGAATTAACCCGAACTGCCTGAGAACTCGTAGGGGCGACTATGGTTGGATGACCTCAAGTCTTATCATCTCGA
This sequence comes from Nicotiana tabacum, assembly GCF_000715075.1. Classification (NCBI taxonomy): domain Eukaryota; kingdom Viridiplantae; phylum Streptophyta; class Magnoliopsida; order Solanales; family Solanaceae; genus Nicotiana; species Nicotiana tabacum. Next base: position 29,957,141 of record NC_134098.1, read on the forward strand.
TGAAATAATTTTGTTGAGTCCTTCCGCCCAGCCATCACAGCTTCCAATTGACCCATTCTCCGCTTAAGTTGGTCAGCATCTCTCTCTATTATTCATGTCTGTGCGGTGAGACCCAATGCCTCATCCACTCGTTGTGACTCTGAATCATGTTGTTAATGCCCACAAAGTAGTCAATTGTGGCTCTCATTGAAAGAAGTGCTATGCGGCCCAGATTTGAAGTAGTAGGTTACAACCCTTGATGAAATCATACCCCCAGGAACATGCGGACAAAGCTCTGAGAATCTCTGCTAACACCATGGGTACCAAAGTGGCTTGGAGGTTGCCTCGAAATGTTGCTAAAACCATGGGAAGCAAGTTCATATTGATCCGTCCTGTTCTTTGCGGGAAAACCAATAGTCCCAGCAGCGCCAAAGAGAAGGTTATAGGTCGGAGACTTTCCCACGTTGCCTTATCACACTAAAATTATCCCAAGTAACATTCATATCTTTCACAATGTCCAAACCTGTCGAACAATTGGTCCAGGCTTACCCATCCATCTTCGATATTTCTCAAACCCGACTGTTTGCCAGAACAAAAGCATCAAGAAACCTGTAACCGAGCATGGTAAATGGTAGTATCGGCTTCCTCCCTGTAAATGGAAACTAGTGACTTCTTCTAGCATTGGCACCAACTCACAATCGGCAAACTTGAACACTACTTTGGCTGGGTCCCAGAACTCTATCAGTAAGCGGGTAAGAACTTTATCAACTCGAATGCTTAACAAGTTAGTCAATGCTCCTAGGTGTGTCGTGATTTTATCTCCATGCTCTGGGTGGATATTCTTCCACCATTGCTTTAGCTTGTGTGGTGCTCCCATGACCATATTGCTATCGGGGATGTTTTGGTTGAGTTTCATTTTTGAAGTAGGTAGTTTTTCTAAGTGTTTGATTCGGATGATAAGTGTCTCGTCATGATTGGATCGTCTTTCCACTAAAGTTATATCATTGTGTTCATGACCCGTTGACATTAGGGTGACTTTCCTTGTTGTGTGTCAATGCCAAGGACCGACTCACCTAAGGTTTATACAATATGACCTATATTTGCTAGAGTAGAGTAAAAATTAATTTTGAATTCGACTGAATGTTGCAAGAACTTATGTCAGTTGATCTGACAAAGCCATTCTCTGAAACTAAAGAATTTTGAAAGAAGGTTCAGAAGGGTGTAAAAGACAATCCTCGCATTTCACTGTGTGTGATAGTGTACGGCCAAGACTCGATAGGAATGAGTGCGATGACGGTATATATAAAGCGGTAACAGATAGTGATGTTAGAAATAACAGTTTAAAATAAGCAGATAATAAGTATAAACGAGCAAGTAAGGCAGGTAAGCATACACTTGCAAATTAAACTGAGTTAAAGCAGTGTACAAACAATCCTATATTCCATGTCTAGTCTAAGTCTGCTAAGGTGAGAACCTAAGTGTGAAATCCCTAATAGAGTCTCTATGTTGTTGCACCCTATTTTGCACTAGTCAAAATAAGATTCAACTAGTGGTTTCCCTGTTGATAATAAAGAGAGTTGTCACCTAATATTTAAACGTATACTAGGGTACTTATTTAATTACTAAAGTCATTTCTCTATTAGTCTACTAACCAGTGAAATTTTAGGTAAGGGTTCTTGTTCATCTAAGGGGAAGGTGTTTGGCACCCCTTAAAATCTATCAGAGTTAGCTCCATAGGACTTAGACTAGATTTAAAGCATTAGTTGTCTATACTCTTCTTAACTAGTGTTAAAGGTATGGCATACTATATATATCTAATTAGTGTAATTGTCCGCGCTTCGTGTGTTCATCAAAAGTGTCAACCTATGACCGAAGACTAATCTCATACTTTTTAGTAGAAATATCAATATTTACTGACCAGAAAACTTTTGAAGGGGATTACCATCTTTTTGGATTCTTTTAAATTCTCATTAAATTTTTTATTTTTCCAGAGATAATATATGAAATTATAATCCAGGTATGCCCAAAAAAAATCCAACAAAAGGTATATATGTACATATAACTAACATGTTATATACATATTGGCAAAGACCTGTAAATATTTTTGGCCGAAGAACCAAATACATTAAGTGCCCATCTAACTCAGTACTCCTTGAGAATAAAAACAAAAAAATAAAAATTATGAAAAAAGAGAGAAAAGATAGTAGTACTACAAAATATTGGGGAGATAAACATGAATGCCTCCGGCTTTTCTTCTTCTAAGGTCCTCTATTTCAGAATTTTGTTTTAAAGCAAGGCTAACAGTGGGTTGCTCTAGTGGTGAGCACCCTTCACTTTCAACCAAGAGGTTGTGAGTTCGAGTTACCCCAAGAGCAAGGTGGAGAGTTCTTCGAAGGAGGGAGCCGAGGGTCTATCGGAAACAGCCTCTCTACCCTAGGGTAGAGGTAAGGTCTGCGTACAAACTACCCTCCCCAAACTTCACTAGTGGGATTATACTTTGTTGTTGTTGTTATTGTTGCTGACAGTCTTTGTTTTCTGTCAAATAATTAAAAAGAAAAACTAAAAAGGAAAGGAAACAAAACAAAAAATCAATTAAAATGTATCATGTCATTGATGGTATTGAATTTCCTAGTTTCAACTAATTTCTTTTGTATATATTTACACGTTATTATTTCCTCCAATTTCAGTCCCGGCAACTCAAAACCCATAATTTTAGCTCTAAAATCACAAATCAACTACCCATATTCTTCTTTCCCCATATTCTACTATTATAGCTCTTCACCTAAAATGACAAATTAACTACGCATTTCATACGGCAAACCGCTGAAAAGAATTTGTCAATAGATTAAGTTAATCATTTTTGAGCCATTATATATATATATATATATATATATATATATATATATATATATATATATGTGTGTGTGTGTGTGTGTGTGTGTGTATGAAAATATGTTTCTTTTTCAACGTATAAGCAAATGAGATGAGAAGAGTTGAATCAACACTAAACAACTTTTTTTGTTACGGGTAATTTGAGGAATAAGATTAAATTAAAAAAATAAGATATCTCCTAGGAGGAAAGTTTACCTTAAAGTGCCTCCTTTTTTTTTTTTCAAGAACCTAATTTTTGCCTCCTAGTGCACATACTATTTTTGAGGTATTGCACTCATGATTTTGTTCAGATTAAGAAAATCTTTCATGGGGATATCAAGAGAAAAACGTTTTCAAAAAATCAATAAATAAAACCACAAAATGATCCTCTTGGAGTACAGGAACACAACCCCATGTAGAGTGCCTCAACCATTCTTGCGCTAGGCACATCATAATCAATTGCAAATTGCAGATACATTACTTATGCTTGCAATACTATTTGCATGATAAAAAATGTCAGTACTTACTCTTCCTAATTATGGCATAGCATGATACATTATTCAGAAGATTGGTTCATTTTTCATGTACCACAATTCTATTAACACTTCCCTTCAATATTCGCGCATTCCTCCCGCGGAAAGAAAACTGTTTACCCGTAAAATGGATAGAGTTGAATTTATACGTAGTTCTAAGGATATGTGGTATACCTTAATTCAAATCGTAAGGATAAATAGAAATATCAAGTATAGATTGAAAAGAATGCAAAATAGACAAGGTTGTAAAGAAGATAAATTTTAGGACTAAGCAAGTGGAATCAAATTAAGAGGCTTGAAAGAACAACTCTTCATTATAAGAGAATATGGTGCTTGAATTACAATGTTAACAAAAACTTGCCTTTACAGAAATGATAACCATGTCCTTTATAGCAGAGGGATCTTACTTTAGATATAAAAAATACATAGTGGGCGACCCACGATAAATCAGCTTTCCCACAATTCCTGATAAGATTCTCTCCTCTAGTGGGATTGCAACGGCTCTTGTCTATGAGATCGATATTGACTCGAGTTTTTCGGTCTTGACTCGAGCTCGATTCTGACTCGGACCCTTGAATTGATTCGGGGTCAATGTTGGTCGGTCTCTGGATCATAAGCTCGACAACTTTACTTTGCATCATAGTTCGATTTGGATTCGAGTTTGATAATAATATCAAGCTCGACATTGATCGGCCCCGCGGACTCGAAGCTTGTTCGTACCATCTTCGGAACCCATCTCGAAGTCTTACTTCGATCGATTATGTTTCGAACTCGATCAATCATACGAAGGCCGAAATCTATTTCGACCGTATACAGATAGTCCCCTCGTTTCTCAAGAAGAATGTGGTGAGAAACGATATGATTTTTCAACGGCTCGATCGGATAATAAGCTGACATTTACATTAGGCTCGACCGTGACGCATGTGATAGCTGTTCCGTCGATTTAGTCTTTCAAGGTATTTAATGCATGTCAGACGGTGGTCGGCTATCGCTGATACTGAACCGCCATTGCTTAAACCTATAAATAACCCTTCCTTTAATCATTTATCACTTTTACATCTTCAACCTTCCAAATTTCCCAATTTCTTTTTTGTATTCCCTGAGTTTATACGCAAATCTGTGATTCCTTTTTGCAAAATTCTTTTTCCAAATTACCAAATCTTTGTCACTTTCTTTAAATCCAAAATGGTGAAGACATCCAAAACCGTCCCCCAAAAAGAAAAAGCTTCTTCTTCCCAATCCGCCGTCGATAAAACACCGGTGGATCCTCGTCCTGAGGAGTGCGTTCCGGCGGCGTGTGTTCTTACCTCCGATTTCAAACTTGATAAAGGATCACCGGTTCCTGACCGATGTGAGCCCGTATCGAGATATATTTGTTCGATAACCCGGGAGCACATCGAGCAGATAAAAAGAGATTGTAACTGGGAGAACAAAGAGGTGGTAGTGCCGTCTCCTGAAGAGGATATTACTACTCACGTGAGAGGGTTTTTAAGCGTGTATACTTACCCTTTCACGTTAGGCCCCCTCGACCCTGTTATCATAGATTTTTGTCATAAATACTTAATAACCCTAGGTCAGATACATCGTTCCTTTTGGCCGATCGTTATTTTGATCCGATATTTTGTGTGTAAAATCGAGGGGATGCCTTTCACCCTCGATCATCTTGTCCGATTATACCGTCCTCGCCTTTTTCGAGGAGGGTTAATAAAACTCCAACGTTGAGCTACCAAGGCTTTGTTCTTGAGTATAGACAAGGATAAGGATCGAGGCTGGATGGGCCGATTCATTCGAATGAGGACTTCGAACCTGATCCCGACCGAAAATATGCCTTTTTCGAGGAGTGGAACATGAAGCGTAAGTGTAATTCTGCTGTTATATCCTATTATTTTGTTCTTTCATTTATTTTCTCACCAATATTCCCCTTTTGGGATGCAGCGGTTCCCTGGATGTCCAGCGCAATGCCCGATCTCAAGAACTGGGTACGTGATCTGGTTTCGACCTCCTCATATGTTGAGCGCTCATGGCGCGACTTGTCAAAGGGTCGATTGGAGGCCAAAAATCACGGTGAGCACCTCTCTCGTATCTTTTGGTAATTCGAATAAGATGATTTTCACATACTTCAATAAAATTTTCCGTATGTAGGTGTGGGTAAGGATGCGGCAATAAAATTTTCTGTCGAGGAAGAGGCTTCGGCCTCTGTCCCAAAGCCAGTGAAAGATAATAAGAGGCAAAGAGCCCTTGTCCTCGAAGATCAAAAACCGAAGAAGAGGACGGCTCATAAGTCGAACAAGAATACCATTCCTTTGACCGTAGAATCGGTTCTGCGTCTGAGGGATGAAGAAAAGGAAGAAGAAGAGAATGATGGGTCTGCTCTGGCGGCCCGAACAAAGAAGACCACCGACGCTCCACAGGCAGTTGGATCGATGGTGGTTCATAAGGCTCCGCCTCGAACTGAGGATATATCGGAGAGAGATTAGGGCAGAGTCCCCGAGTTGCTGGAGATCAAAGATGTTTCCTATCGAAGCCGACGGATGGGGGATATGTCTGAAGGATCTCTTCACGGATCTTTTCGAACCGAAGAGAATGCCCCAGATAACTCATTTGGGGAAGTAGCAATCGAAGGCTCACTCGCCTTCCTTGCTTTTTCCGTAGGGGCGATTCGGGAAGCCCAAGCTTTGGGGGCTCTCGAATTAGATAGGCCTCATGATGGAGAGGATCCTTTTCGTGACCTATTCATCAGCGTCGAAGACACTGCCGGTACAAGTGACGCATCAGATCTTTTTCACGGAGTGCAGCAGGCTTTGAATCAGGTAGGCCTTAAATCATATGGCGTTACCTTTAAGTTTGCTTTTCTCTTCTGACCTCGTTTCTTTTTTCTTTGCAGGCCATGGCAGTTCATCAAGAATCATGTTCTCGGTCTTGAACCGAGCTGCGTTGATATGAGGACGAGCTTCAACGGGTTACGGAGGAGAGGAACTCCTTAAAGCTCCTTTTGGGCCAAAGGGGAGAGAAAATAAAAGACCTCCAAGCTGAGTTGGCCAAAGCTCACCAAGATCAGATCGATCTATTCGAGCAAGTAATAATGCTTTTAAAAGCCTACGGGCTTGATACCGGAACAATGGCTAATCTTTCGGTCTCACAGCTATAGCAAAAAATCGAGATGATCGGAAAACTCCGTGAAGAAGTTGATGCAATAAGAGCAGAGTCTTTGAAGTGGAAAGAAGGATTGGACCACTTTGCTGCAAAGAAAGAAACTGCTCGAGCCCAATTGTCATCGGCCAAAAACCAACTTCAAAAAATGAAGGAGAAAAACTCGGTCCAAGTAAGAGGAATAGAGGAGCTTGAGGCTCGGTTAGCCTCTATACTTGCCAAAGCCGAATCTGACACCGAAAAGGCAAAGGCCGATGCAGATGCACTCGTGGCCGTCTATCGGGCCGATGCTGAAGCTGCCCAGGTCCAAGCAAGAGAGGCAGCCGAGACCGCCGATACTCGAGCACATTGGGTCGCTGAACTTGCTAAGTACCGATCTCGTAGGGAGACCCTCGAGGAGATCTATGCTCGAGGTTTCGACCTCGCTGAATAGATAAAAAGGGCCAAAGAACTCGAAGACGATGTTAAAGCCTTGGCTTTCGATGATGATGATGATGAAAATGATGATGACGATGGGAGTAAGAGCGGATCCGAGAACGGGGGGAGCTCGATAAAGAAGAGACCTCTCCTGGGGATGACCAGGAAGCTTAGTCCTTAATTTTTACGTTGTAATCAATCATGTAAACAATTTTGTATATAAAAATATCCATTTTTTGCCGACTTGCTTCTGTTTTGTTTCCTGTCTTATGAAGACTTTATTCATGCCGTATGAATATTTTCACAAGGATTTAAACAACTTAATCAAATTTGGACTTTGTATCCTCCATAATCGAGCGAGCGCTTACTCAAACTTGAAGCGATGTAGCCCTTAGGCTTATTAGTTGAGTCAGTGATTCGAGCTCGAAGAAATATAGCCCGTAGGCATAATAGTCGAGTGAGTGCTTGTTCGAACTCGAAATAAAAATGACCCTAAGGCTTAGTAGTCCAGTGAATTATTCAAACTCGAAATAATGTAGACCGTAGGCGTAATGGTCGAGTGAGTGCTTGCTCGAACTCGAAATAAAAGTAGCCCATAAGCTTAGTAGTCGAGCGAATGATTCGAACTCGAAATAATGTAGCCCGTAGGCATAATGGTTGAGTGAGTGCTTGCTCGAACTTGAAATAAACGTAGCCCGTAGGCTTAGTAGTCGAGTGAATGATTCGAACTCGAAATAATGTAGCCCGTAGGCGTAATGGTCAAGTAAGTGCTTTCTTGAACTCGAAATAAAAGTAGCCCGTAGGCTTAGTAGTCAAGTGAATGATTCGAACTCGAAATAATGTAGCCCGTAGGCGTAATGGTCGAGTGAGTGCTTGCTCGAACTCAAAATAAAAGTAGCCCGTAGGCTTAGTAGTCGAGTGAATGATTCGAACTCGAAATAATGTAGCCTATAGGCGTAATAGTCAAAGTAGCCCGTAGGCGTAATGGTCGGGTGAGTGTTTGCTCAAACTCGAAATAATATAGCCCGTAGGCATAATAGTCGAGTGAGTGCTTGCTCGAACTGGAAGTAATGTAGACTGTAGGCTTAATAGTCAAGTGAGTGATTTCGAACTCGAAGTAATGTAGCCCGTAGGCTAAATGGTAGAGTGAGTGATTTCTCGAACTCAAGATAAGAATAGCTCGTAGGCTTAGTAGTCGAGTGAGTGCTTGCTCAAACTCGAGTCGGTGTAGCCCTTGGGCTTTGTTGATTTTCGGTTGGCAGTCCCCGATTTAAGGGGCAGTGGTCGGCCCTTAAGCCTGTTTGCATAATAAATCTCGAAATAGAGGAAATTTTTCTTGGATATAAAATGTGGGTAAAGAAGAAAGTTTTCTTTGTAAGTCATTATACATGTGTTCATGATTTGTGTCAGGGCTCGGGCCAACTACATGAGCATGGTTCGTTTTGACCATTTGGCTCCTATAATTTTTCCTATTGGAACCCTGTTGTTATGAAGTAACTTTCTTGCACCGAGCTTGATATGTTTGAGGGGTAATGCCCCCCCAGTATTTGAGGTCGATTGTAAAGAGGCCTCGGTTACTGTTGAATTATTCTAAGTTAGCACGATCAATGGTTGCCTCATTAAAAACCTTACCGAAAAACTCATTTGGGATAAAACCAGTCTAAGGGAAAAAGAGTGCAACGCGTGCTTTCAGACCTAAGGCTTCGTATTGAAGGATCCATCTTAGCTCCTGATCGGACTTCTGCAAGGGTTAGTTTTGAAATGTAAACGAATATGGGAGGGTTGTACCTCAGCAGTAGTATCGTTTTAGATGCGACACATTCCAATTGCTTGATAGTTGTTTGCCATTTATAATGCCGAGCTTGTATGATCCCTTTTTGACATTTTCGAGAACCTGATATGGTCCTTCCCAGTTCGGTCCTAGTTTTCCTTCATTTTGATTTCAGGTAATGAGGGTGACTTTCCTTAGCACTAAGTCCCCAGGCTTAAAATGGCGGAGCTTGGTTCTTCGATTATAGTATCTTTCGATTCGTTGCTTTTGGGCGGCCAATTGGATGAGAGCAGCTTCTCGTTTTTCGTCCGATAATTCGAGGCTAGTGTTCATAGCCTCATTATTTGATTCTTCTATTGCATATCGAAATCTAGCACTGGGTTCGCCGACTTCGACTGGTATCAAGGCTTCGGAGTCATATACTAAGGAGAACGGGGTTTCCCCCGTACTAGATTTTGATGTTGTTCGATATTCCCAAAGGACTTCGGGTAGGATTTCCCTCCATTTTCCTTTAGCGTCGTCCAACCTCTTCTTTAGGTTTTGAATGATAGTTTTGTTCATTGATTCATCCTATCCGTTCCCACTGGGGTGATACCGTATTGATAATATCCTTCTTATTTTGTGGTCTTCGAAGAATTTCGTCACTTTGCTGCCGACAAATTGTTTCCCATTGTCACACACTATTTCAACGGGTATCCTGAATCGACATACGATATGATCCCAGATAAAGTCTATAACCTCTTTCTCTCTTACTTTCTCGAACGCTTGTGCTTCAACACATTTAGAGAAATATTCAGTCATAAATAAAATGAATTTAGCTTACCTGGGGTCGATGGCAGAGGGCCGACGATATCCATTCCCCATTTCATGAATGGCCATGGGGATAGGACTGAGTAAAGTTTCTCTCCGGGTCGATGGATCATTGGTGCAAACCTTTGACATTTGTCACATTTTCGAACAAACTCCTTTGCATCTTTGCCCATATCAATCCAATAATACCCTGCCCTGATTATTTTTCGGACTAATGAATCGGCACCGGAGTGATTCCCGCAAGTGCCCTCGTGCACCTCACGTAGGATGTAATCGGTATCTCCTGGACCTAAGCATACTGTCAGTGGTCCATCGAATGTCCTTCGGTATAGCGTTCCATCCGAAGCTAACATGAATAGAGCAGCTTTGGTTCGTAGGGCCCTTGAATCTTTAGGGTCCGATGGGAGCTTTTCGTTCTTTAAGTATTCAATATACTTATTCTTCCAATCCCAGGTTAAGCTTGTAGAATTTATCTCAGCATGACCTTCTTCGATCACAGATCTCGAGAGTTGAACGACAGTCCTCGAGCTTATATCGCCCTCCTCGACCGATGACCCCAAATTTGTAAATGCATCGGCCTCATTATTTTGCTCTCGTGGAACATGCTGTAAAGTCCATTCTTTGAAATGGTGCAAAGTGACCTGCAGTTTGTCCAAATACCTTTGCATTTTATCTCTCGAACTTCGAAGGTTTTGTTTACTTGATTTACCACCAGCAAAGAGTCACAGTTGGCTTCAATGACTTCTGCCCCCAAGCTCTTAGCTAGCTCGAGACCTGCAATCATGGCCTCATACTCGACCTCGTTATTAGTCAACCTGGTAGTTTTGATAGATTGCCTAATAGTGTTACCCATGGGTGGTTTTAAAATTATGCCTAGCCCGGACCACTTCACATTCGAAGCCCCGTCCGTAAAAAGGGTCCATACCCCCGATGACGTACCCGATTTCAACAGGAGTTCTTTTTCGACTTCGGGTACGAGGGTTGGAGTGAAATCGGCCACGAAGTCTGCTAAAATTTGAGACTTGATGGTCGTATGGCATTGATATTCGATATCGTACCCACTGAGTTTGACGGCCCATTTGGCCAATCGGCCTGATAGTTCGGGCTTGTGCAAAATATTACGGAGCGAGTAAGTGGTTAATACACATATGGGGTGATATTGAAAGTACGGTCTTAACTTTCTAGAGGCGCTTATCAGTGCAAGTGCCAATTTTTCTAGGTGCAGATATCTAGTTTCTGCTTCTCCTAAGGTCCGACTTATATAATAAACGAAAAATTGCGTACTTTGCTCTTCTCGAACTAGGACACTGCTTACTACGATTTCCGATACTGCCAAGTACAAGCAAAGTTTTTCGTCTGTTTTTGGAGTATGAAGTAGTGGTGGGCTCGATAGATATTGTTTTAGTTCCTCTAATGCATGTTGACACTCCGGGGTCCAAGAAAAATCGTTCTTCTTTTTTAGTAGAGAGAAAAATTTATGACTTCGATCTGACGATCTCGAAATAAATCGGTCTAAGGCTGCAATCCGTCCCGTTAGCCTCTGAACAGCTTTCACGCTATCCACGATGGTGATGTCTTCAATGGCCTTATTTTATCTGGGTTAATCTCGATTCCCCGATTTGACACAATGAAGCTGAGGAACTTGCCCGAACCGACCCCGAAAACACATTTTTCGGGGTTGAGCTTCATGTTGTATTTTCTCAAAATCTCGAACGCTTCCTGCAAATGGGTCAAATGGTCCTCTGCGCGTAGGGACTTAACTAGCATGTCATCAATATAAACTTTCATTAATTTACCTATTTGTTCTTCAAACATTTTATTTACTAGGCGTTGGTAAGTAGCTCCTGCATTTTTTAGCTTGAAGGGCATTACATTATAACAATATGTTCCATATTTGGTGATAAATGAAGTCTTTTCCTGTTCCTCCGGGTTCATCTGGATTTGATTATACCCGGAATAGGCATCGAGAAAAGTGAGAATCTCGTGGCCGGCCGTGGCATCGATCATGCGATAGATGTTGGGCAGTGGAAAGGAATCTTTGGGGCATGCTTTGTTCAAATCCTTATAATCCACACACATTCTAAGTTTGTTCCCTTTTTTAGGCACTACAACTACATTGGCTAACCATTCGGGATATTTCACCTCCCGAATGGACCCTATCTTGAGAAGTTTGGTTACCTCGTCCTTTATGAATACGTGCTTTACCTTGGACTGGGGTCTTCTCTTTTGCTTCACCGGTCTGAACCTAGAGTCCACCCTTAGCTGATGCGTCGTTATGTCCGGTGGGATCCCTGTTATATCTAAATGGGACCAGGAAAAGCAATCAATGTTATCGATAAAAAATTGAATAAGTTTCTTCCTGAGTTCGGGGCTCAACCCCGTTCCCAGGTATACCTTCCATTCGGGCCAGTGCTTGATTAGTGTGACTTGCTCCAGTTCCTCGATCGTTGATTTGGTAGCGTCGGAATCATCGGGAATCACGAAGGATCGAGGGATCCTCTGATCATCATCTTCTTCGATCTTCTGCTTATCTGGTTGGGTCAAAGTCGATGTCTGTGATTGCAATTTGGTATCTCGTTCCCCTTCTGAGCCGGATCCCTTTACTGGCGAAGGCGAGGATATTGGTTTTGCTTCCTCGACGGCGAACATTTCTCTTGTGGCTGGTTGTTCTCCGTACACTGTTTTGACTCCTCTCGATGTTGGGAATTTAAGGACCTGGTGTAGGGTCGAAGGTACAGCTCTCATGTTGTAGATCCATGGCCTTCCGAAAAGGGTGTTGTATCTCATATCGCCTTCGATCATGTGGAACTTCATTTCCTGGATGGTTCTGGCCACGTTTATCGGTAGAATTATCTCGCCTTTGGTGGTTTCACATGCCATATTGAATCCATTTAGAACCAGGGTTATGGGTATGATCTGGTCCTGCAGGCCGAGCTATTCTATGACCTACAATATGATGATGTTGGCCGAGCTACCTGGATCAATCAACACACGCTTAACTTTAGTTTTATTCATGAGAACGGATATTACCAGTGCATCGTTATGAGGTTGTATGACTCCTTCTGCATCTTCATCATTGAAGGACAAAGTTCATATGGGTGTGTAATCTTGAGTTCGAGATCGCTTTTCTCTCACAATTGATGTCTTAGTGCATTTAAGCACCGGTCCCTGAGGGGTATCGGCGCCGCCGATAATCATGTGAATGACGTGTTGTGGTTCTTCTTGTTCGTTTTACTTGCTGAAATCCCTGTTTTAAAAATGGTTCTTTGCCCTATCGCTTAAAAATTCTCGAAGGTGCCCTTTGTTGAATAATCGGGCTACTTCCTCTCTTAGTTGCTTGCAATCTTCCGTTCTGTGGCCATGGGTGCCATGATATTCGCACATTTGATTGGGATTCCTCTGGGTAGGATTGGTCTGCATGGGTCGAGGCCATTTAGTGTCTTTGATGCGTCCGGTAGCCGACACGATGGCGGATGCATCAATGCTGAAGTTATATTCCGATAACCGAGGCGCTTCCTTAGATCCGGCAGGCCTATCCAACCTACATTTGTTCATTAGCCCTTGGGACCCTTGACCTCGATCACTTCTTTTGTTATTTTTCCCGGGGTTATGTCACGATTCACTAACTCTGCGGTTTTCATTGTACGGTCGATATCGATCCCCGATCGGACCTTGTTCTCGATTAATATCCCTTCGAACAGCAGGTTCAAACCCCAATTGATCATCTTCGACCCTAATTTTTGATTGGTACCGATTGTGCACGTCGGTTCACGTGATGGCTGGGTATTCGATCAGGTTATGCTTTAACCACCGTGAAGCCGTCGAACTTCGTTCGTTCAAACCTTGATTGAAAGTCTGAACAGCCCAATCGTCTGTGACTGGTGGCAGATCCATTCATTCCATTTAAAAATGAGATACGAACTCCCTCAGCATCTCGTTATCCTTTTGTCTTACCTTGAAGAGGTCTGATTTCCTTGTTGCAACTTTTATGGTGCCGGCATGTGCTTTCACAAAAGAATCTGCTAACATGGCGAATGAGTCGATGGAATTTGGTGGTAGATTGTGATACCAAATCATTGCTCCCTTTGAGAGGGTCTCTTCGAATTTTTTTAACAACACAGATTCGATTTCATCGTCTTCTAAATCATTGCCCTTGATGGCACATGTGTAAGAAGTGACGTGCTCGTTGGGATCGGTCGTTCCGTTATATTTTGGAATTTCGGGCATACGGAATTTTTGGGGATTGGTTTTGGGGCTGCGCTCGAGGGGAAAGGTTTTTGCACGAATTGTTTTGAATCCAACCCTTTTATCATTAGTGGAGCTCCCAGGATCTGATCGACCCTGGAGTTATATGTTTCTACTTTTTTATCGTTGGCTTCGATTCGCTTTGTGAGTTCTTCGAGCAATTTAGCTATTTCGGGAGTAGTCCCTGATTCTTGCTCATTTGACTTCACTATGGCTGGCTCTATTCTGTGGGTGATTTCTCGAGGTGGATTGGGCTCCGGCCTGCTTTGTAGTTGGGTTTGGCTCTGCCACTGAGCTATTGGTGCTTGTTGAGCTTGCAACATTTCGAAAATCATACGCAAGCTGACGCCGTTTTCCTCAACGTTATGGGTATCTCGAGGTGCAGACCGAGTGCCACCATGAATGCTATTTTCGGGTTCAGAATGTAGGTTCGCCTCAATGGCCACATGCAAATCGATATCTATCGGCGCTCCGATTCGAGCTCCAACGGCATTGACAAGTGGTCTTTCAGTACTGGGTGTCAAGTTATTGTTCTCATCTTGAAGACCAGCTTCGTTGTCGATTGGTGTGGCCATTTGACTGGTAGTTAGTCGTTGCTAATCCGAAATCCAAGATATTTTTGGAAACAAGCGTAAAACACAACGGTGTGCTTTTGCAGATTCGTATCAAATAACCACTGTTATCCTTAGCCCCACGGTGGGCGCCAAACTGTTTACCCGAAAAACGGATAGAATTGAATTTGTACGTAGTTTTAAGGATATGTGGTGTAGCTTAATTCAAATCGTAAGAATAAATAAAAATATCAAGTATAGATTGCAAAGAATACAAAATAAACAAGGTTGTAAAGAAGATGAATTTTAGGACTAAGTAAGTAGAATCAAATTAAGAGGCTTGAAAGAACAACTCTTCACTATAAGAGAATATGGTGCTTGAATTACAGTGTTAACAAAAACTTGCCTTTACAAAAATGATAACCATGCCCTTTATAGCAGAGGGATCTTACTTTAGATATAAAAAAATACGTAGTGGGAGACCCACGATAAATCAATTTTCCCATAATTCTTGACAAGATTCTCTCCTCTAGTGGGATTGCAACGGCTCTTGTCTATGAGCTCGATATTGACTCGAGTTTTTCGGTCTTGACTCGAGCTCTCGATCATGGCTTGAGCTCGATTCTGAATCGGACCCTTGAATTGATTTGGGGTCAATGTTGGTCGGTCTCTGGATCATAAGCTCGACAACTTTACTTTGCATCATAGTTCGATTTGGATTTGAGCTTGATAATAATATCGAGCTCGACATTGATCGGCCCCGCGGACTCGAAGCTTGTTTGTACCATCTTCGGAACCCATCTCGAAGTCCTACTTCGATCGATTATGTTTTGAACTCGATCAATCATACAAAGGCCGAAATCTATTTCGACCGTATACAAAAACCAAGACGCTTGCAGACAATCCTCCAATAAAGTCATCCAAGAGATAGATTTGTGGCAAGGATAATATCCTTGGATGAATTGAATATTTGGAATCTTTCAGAGATATAGTATTTGTATTAGATAGAACTGGATATGCAAGTAACGAACTGCAAAGGAAATTTCAGGAGTCTGGAACATGAAAATTACATAATTATTGTCTTCCATAAACAACAATTATAACAACCCAATATAACCTCAAGACTTGTAATGAAATCCTGCAGTAATATATAATAAATAATGAAATAATGTGAAGAATCCTGTCGTTACCTAGGTAGGTGACTCTTGAACTTCAGCACATCTCAATGAGAAGAGGCGAAGATTTGTAACTGTTGGTGTAAAGAAAGGTGGTAACGGTTGAAATTAATTATTTTCCTTTTCGGTCTTAATTTTTTGAATTTAAAAATGGATATTGTTGTGAGTTGAGAGAGGAAAAAGCCAAAAATATTGACAAAATAGATAAATACATTTCCTTGTCTATGAGATGTGCCACATCAATACTCTTTGTCCTCTTATATATATATATATATATATATATATATATATATATATATATATATATGGATTTTGAGCTTAATGCTTGAAAAGAGGATATGTAGTTTTAAAGGATATAAGATTATAAAAGCCTTGAAGAGAATGTTTGTATGATTAAAAAAATTTGAAGTATGTATATAATGTTTGTGTTTATAAAACATGTGAGATGGGGGCTAAGTTGTAAAACACTTTCTATTTAAATGAATACAACTATTTATGCAACTCTAGTAAGGGTATTGTAAAGGTGGGTCTAAGATATACTTTGGTTTTCAAACTTTATTTTACTTTAAAGAAATCGTTGGAAGCCCTTTAACTGGGAAATGACACTTGTTTAGAAAATACTCGATTTTAGAAGGTCAACTTTTAAATTCTGTTTCTAGTTTTTGAAAGAAAAGATTGTCATCCTTTGCTAAAGCTGTTTGGTTTCAAAAAGACTTCATAAAATTATTAATAGAGATTATTATTATAAACAGTATATGATCTAGCAAATTATAGCTATATACTACTAAGTCTAACACTTCTTTTTAATCCTATGTCTTTTAGGGCTTGCCTAGATTGTTCATACAATTCAAAGAGATAATGAGAAAATCTCGCTTTATACCTATTAAGCCCAAATTATTTACCTTTTAATACCTAGGCCCAAACTATTTACTGCTCCTGCCCATACGACCCAGACTATTTACGCGGCTCACCTATTAGCGAATTATCATACCCGACCCAAGCTATTTCACCCAGCAGCTCACGCAATTAGTGGATCCTATACCCACTGTCTTTAATGCCTCATTTATTTTGTCTTCGTCCTTTAACACTATAGATAGTTTCCAAATCTCCATAGCCAAACCATGAGAACCCATATTTCACCCAGATTCGAGTTTTTAATTTTTTTCTTCAGATTCCGTTCTATCTCTTTGTCTAATAGTAATTTCTGGTTGAAATTTTTGCTTGTGAAAGTACATTTTAGTGAAAGTGGATTTTCAAAATCATAGAATTTTTGTGTTTTTCTTTGTACTTTTTTGAATCAATGTCTATGGGTTGTTGTTTTCACGATGGGTTGGAAGTATTGTGCGCGTAGATGGTGGCGTCGTGGACAACATCATTCTTCAACCCAAGTAGTTGTTGAATCTGTTGCCTCAGTCATGTCCGGTCCTAGTTTTTCATTATTTTTTGATTCTCCGTCTGTGTTTAGTCGTAACCCTAGCAGTAGTCGTATTGAAAACACAACTGAAAATGTAGAATTAGAGGGTGGAAAAGGCAACAATATTGATACTTCGTCAGTCGATGGAACTCCCAACCAGTCATTACCGACACAAATTCCGAACAAGTCATAGCAGGTATTGTTGTGAATGATAAGATGAAAGGTAAAATTGTTGAGGATTCTAAGTTGGGGGAAGTCGGCGTGAATCCGTGCCTGAAACAGAGACTCAACCAGTAGATGTTGATTGTAGCAATGATTCTCAGTTAAAATAGAAAAAAATTGGTGTCGCACCCAAGAAGGTAATTTTCTTAAAATTAGGATATGTGCTTTTGAATGTATAGTACATTGTTATTTTTTAATTTCCTGGTATGCTTTTGTATTATATTATAATTATAGTTAGTTGTGTTATTTTTAAGTGAATTCTATTTCTGAAATAATTTATATTATCATGTTTTGCATTGTTGAGATTCCTTTTTGCCTATAGACATAATGTATGTGTGTTATGTAATAGTTTTTATAGTTATAGGCAGTTGTTGGAATAACTCCGTACAACTATATACCATGTTAGTATAGCTATATACTATATTGGTATATTGGTATCATATGCTTTTGGATCCTTTTTTGGATG
Source organism: Nicotiana tabacum (assembly GCF_000715075.1). NCBI lineage: Eukaryota > Viridiplantae > Streptophyta > Magnoliopsida > Solanales > Solanaceae > Nicotiana > Nicotiana tabacum. The sequence continues at coordinate 29,974,745 of NC_134098.1, forward strand.
TCTTGGCTATTTGTTTTTTCTTTAATAATAGTAGTATCGTACAATATCTTGAAAATATTTTATAACTGCATACCGTTTTGCTTTTTCTCTTTATGCCTATCTGTTATGTAATAGTAGTATAGTCATTTATAGTTGCCGGGAATTAGCCAGTAAAACTATTGTCACGACCCAGAATTCCCACCGTCGGGACCGTGATGGTGCCTAACATTTCACTTGCTAGGCAAGTCAACGTTAGAGAATCATTAAACCAATCCTTATTTCATTCAGTAAAGAGCAAATTAGCTAAAATGAATTATAGTGAGTGCGGAATAATATAAAAACTACATTAATTTCTACCACCCGGATCTGGAGTCACAATTCACGAACTTCTAAGATTTCACTGCAAGTAAATGTCTGAAGGAAATACAACTGTTTTCGATACAAATAAAACAATAAATGAAATGCATAGAAGGGGACGCCAGGGCCTGCGGACGCCAATAGGACTACATTGGGTCTCCAATAGATCAAGCCAACAGCTAGACTCAGGGTCAATTCGGTTCGGTACCAAAATCTGCACAGAAAGTGCAGAGTGCAGTATCAGTACAACCGACCCCATGTACTGGTAAGTGTCAAGTCTAACCTCGGCAAAGTAGTGACGAGGCTACGACAAGACACCTACAAATAAACTTGTGCAATATATATCAATATATACAACAATAACAACAACTAAAGAAGCAGGGAAAGAAACATTGGGAAGGGGACATGTTGAGGGGATTCCATGGCAAGGAATCACAACAGGAATGAGAACATGATCAATCGATATATCTTTAGCAGAAAGAAACAAGTAAACATAGTGAAGGAAAGTGCACGGCATCACCCTTCGTGATTTTACTCTCAACCTCACCATAAGAAATAATAGAAACGGCACGACATCACCCTTCGTGCATTAACTCTCTCATAACATGGCACGGCATCACCCTTCGTGCATTATCACTCACTCACAAAATGTTGCACGGCATCACCCTTCGTGCTTCAATGCTTTCCCTCACCAAGACAATGAACAGTAATAACAGGGAGATAAAAATATCAAGAACAAGTCTTATTTCAACATACAATTTCACGTTACTAACCTCAACTTTGAGTCAATGCCCAATCAATACCAATTTTCGTAAAACATAATAAGAGTTGTTCAACATAACGAATAGCTAGTCTAATCATGAATAATATGATCAAGGAATACCACAATTACAATAATAAGACTCACTCGTATGTTATGACTCGACAACAACGCATAGGTACCCGTAACCTCACCTATACGTTGTACTCAACATACAAACACGTAGCAAATAAGCGAATAATACCTAATCCCTCAAGCCAAGGTTAACCACAACACTTACCTCGCTCCGAAGGCCACTCAATACTCAATCAAAGCTTTTCCTCTAGAATCCACCTCCAAACCACTCGTATCTATTCAAAACGACTCAATAATATCAAATATTGCTAAAGGAATCAATTACATTGCATAAATTTAGATTTCCCAAACTTTTCCCCGAAAAGTCAAAAATCGACCCCGGGCCCGCTTGGTCAAAATCCGAGGTTCGGACCAAAATCCATTTACCCATTCACCCCCGAGCCCGGATATATAATTGGTTTTGGAATCCGACCTCAATTTGAGGTCTAAATTCCCATTTTTCCAAATCCCTAGTTTCTACCCAAAACCCCCAATTCTACCATGAAAACTCTAGATTTTAGGTCGAAATTTCATGAAATGTAATGGATAATTGAAAGAAAGTTGTTTAGAATCACTTACCAACACTTTGGGGAAGAAAATGTCTCTTTCAAATCGCCTCTACACCGTCTAGCTTTTGAAAATTTGAAGGAATGGCTTAAGTCCCGTAATGGGATTGTTTAATAGCTGGGCGACAGTGTTCATCGCGTTCGCGAGGACACTATCATGTTCGCGAAGAGCAGAGCTTGTCAAGCTTACGCGATTGCGAGTCCCACTTCGCGTTCACGAAAGATACTCCCCCATGGCCTTCGCGTTCGCGAGCCCTTGCTCGCGTTCGCGATGAAGGAAAGACTGACCCCTCCCCCAGGTCCCTAACACTTTGCTTTCACGTTGAGCTACTCACGTTCGCGAAGGGTAAAGCCCCCCATCGCTTCGCGTTCGCAAAGAAGAAAACTCAGACATCCCAGTTTCTACTTCGCGAACGCGAAGAAGGAAACTAGAAGGCCCCTGAAACTGCAGAAAAACCAGATTTTCCTAAGTTTAAATCATCCCGTAGCCCAATTGAAACTCACCCGAGCCCTCGGGGCTCCAAACCAAACATGCACACAAGTCTAAAAATATCATACGAACTTGCTCGCATGATCAAATCACCAAAATAACACCTAGAACTACGAATTTAGCACCAAATCAAATGAAATTCTCAACAACACTTTAAAATTCCTATCTTCACAATCGGACGTCCGAATCATGTCAAACCAACTCCGTTTCTCACCAAATTTCACATATAAGTCATAAATATTATATTGGACCTATACCGGGATCCGGAACGAAAATACGGATCCGGTATCAACAAGGCCAAACATCAACCAATTCTTAAAACCATTAAATTTTCAGACTTTTAATTTTTATCAAAAATTCATAACTCGAGTTAGGGACCTCTGAATTTGATTCCGAGCATACGCCCAGGTCCTATATTTTAATACGGACTCACCGGGACCGTCAAAACACGGATCCGGGCCCATTTATCAAAAATGTTGACTGAAGTCAACTCAACCGAAGTTCTTAGGCAAACATTCTTATTTTTATCAGTTTTTAACATATAAGCCTTCCGGGCCAATACCCGAACTGCGCATGCAAATAGAGGAAGGATAAGATGAGGTTTTTGAGACCTTGAAACGCAGAATTATGTTCTAAAATATAAGATGACCTATCGGGTCATCACAACTGTATACCCTGTTGGTATAGTTATATGCCGTGTTGGTATCGTATGGTAGTTGTAACATTTTTGGTTGTTTTGGTTGTAACATTTTTGATTTCCTGGTATGCTTTTGTATTATATTATAGTTATAGTTAGTTGTGTTATTTTTGAGTGAATTCTATTTCTGAAATAATTTATATGATCATGTTTTACATTGTTGAGATTCCCTTGTGCCTATAGACATAGTGTTTGTGTGATGTAATAGTTTTTATAGTTATAGGTAGTTGTTAGAACAACCACGTACAACTATATACCCTGTTAGTATAGCTATATACTATATTGGTATATTGGTATCATATGCTTTTGGATCCCTTTTTGGCAGTCTTGGCTATTTGTTTTTCCTTTAATAATAATAGTATCGTACAATATCTTGAAAATACTTTATGGCTGCATACCTTTGCTTTTTCTCTTTATGTCTATATGTTATGTAATAGTAGTATAGTCATTTATAGTTGCCGAAAATTAGCCAGTAGAACTGTATACCCTGTTGGTACAGTTATATGCCATGTTGGTATCATATATTAGTTGTAATAGTTTTGGTTGTTTTAGTTGCCTTTTTAAGTGAATTCTATTTTTGAAATTATTTATATGAACATGTTTTGCAGTTTTGGGATTTCCTTGTACCTATGGACATAGATTATAAATCAAAGGTTGATTGGGATACCAATTGCCATGTTATTCGTCTGTTGAAAGAGAATTTATCAAAGATGCAACTTCGGATGTTTAAGAAAACATGCTTTGGATATTGTTTGGATCTGCCACCAGTTATTGTGCAGATTCGGGTTATGCACCATTTGCTTATTAGAGAAGTACATCATGAGGTAAAAAATAAGATGCGGTTTGTAGTGAGTGATTCTAGGTTGCGCTTTGGTTTAGGTGAATTTGTACTCGTTACTGGGCTAAAATGTAAGGGTGATACAAGTATAGAGAATGTAGAAGAGAATAGGTTGATTTCAAAATATTTTGGGACTGCATCTGTGACATTGGCCCAACTGGTAGATTGTTTTACGAAGAAGAAATAGGAAACAAATGATGATGCGTTGAAGAAAGCAGTTCTTTATTTTGTGAACAACTTCTTACTTTCTCTGCTCAAAACAAAGATTATTTCACGGTCTTACATTGACTTGGTTGAGTGCGGTAATTTTAATAATTATCCTTGTGGTACAGATGCTTATAACGCTATAATCGACTCGTGTTCCAACAAGTTTCAAGATAAGCCTTCTTTTTATAGACTCGGTAGCTTCCCGTTGGCTTTACAGATTTGGTTGTATGAATGCTGCCCAAGTTTGGATGGTCACTTTGCTGATCATATTGAAAACAAACTTTCACGAATTATGAATTGGGTAGTCATGGGTCAAATACAGAATGAGCGAGTTGCTTTGTGAATGTTTAGCTTGCAACGCGAGCAGGTAATTTTCTCATATTTTTATTGCCTCTCTTAATGTTTTGTTACAGTAGTTTAGTCACGGGTAGTTGTAGAAAAATCCTAGATTAATGATATACTTTGTTGGTATATATGTATACCATATTGGTATCATATGGTAATAGGGATCTTTTCTGCAACCTATACTTTTAATTTTCTCATAACTTTATTGCATATTTTAATATTTTGGTACAGTATTTTAGTCAGAGGTAGTTGTAGCAATATCCTATATCAGTGATATACTCTGTTGGTATACATGTATACCATATTGGTATCATATGGTAATAAAGATCTTTTATCTTTCTATATTTTATTATCATTTCTATTTCTAATTAGTGTGCTTAATAATTGTAGCTAAAGAACATCAGCCCCAATTGATGCTGAGAAGCAACTATTTGATGTGCGTGGTCTAAACTTTGAAATTGAAGTTGATTGCACTGACAGTCAGCCTGATAGCTTTCAGGTTTTTGGCACTCAATTTCCAAAGACACAAAGTATGCATCAAAGTACTGGAGGTGATTCCGAACCTACCAATGCTGAGATAATGAAAGAGTTATAAGGTTTGAAGCTTTTTGTGGAGACGAAGTTTGAGGAGGTGCTTGCAGCTATTGGTAGGCAGTCAATGAAACCAGAGGGAAATTCAGTGGTATTGATCTTTTATATAATATAATGCTATAGTATATTGTTCAAAGATGCAATATATGCTTATAGGATACTATTCAATTCTTTACTTTTAGTGCACATAGTATTCTTGTAATATACATAATAATAAAATTGTTATTTTCTCATTTTCAGCATAAGCAACAGGATAATGATCCTTACTTTGGTGAGATGCATAATGATTATGACTAGTTTGAAAGGGGCGATGGTGGGAATGATCCTTTAGTTATTGGAGATAGCACGCCCAAAGGGCCTTCTAGTATGTAAATCACAAATTTGATTTTATTTTTTTTGCAGTTGTTTTTTGAAAATAGTACTCTTGATTATACATTTATATGTCTAGTGTCTGGTTTTGGTGGGGTTGGTCGAGAGGGTCGTGCCAGTGGTGTCAATGTGAAGAACGTCACAACAAGGCATGGCATCGTTAATGATGATTTACGTTTTGGTAAAATGTTGTATATGTAATTTTTTTATTCTTTTTTTATTTATTTAACTTTATGTATTTGTGCGTTCACTAAGCATTTTTTTTAAACTTTTTTCAGCCCCATTCATAAATGAGCATGATCTTGGCTTGTATTCTAACTTTGAACTGTCTGCATCTGCAATTGATCAAATCACCGCCATTATACAATAAGCAAAATAGAAGTACCCATCTCATGATGTTAAAAAGTCTGGACCTCTGTTGCCATCAGGAATCCCTGCACAGACACGACCATATGTTGTTATTGAGTCTAATACTGCTCCACAGGGTACGATTGTTGATGTTACTAATTCTGAAGTTAGTATGTAAATGAGAGATTTTTTATAGTTTTTTTATTTAAATAGTGATGTTGATAATGCTTTTATGTGTTCAGCATCTCGAGTTGATGGTGTTGGTCAAGTGGATGTTGGTGGCAGTAATATGAATTTGCCTTCTGGTAATGTCTTCTATATATAACTTTTCATTCTTTTTTTAAAAAAATTCTTAACTTTGTATATTTGTTGATTCACTAGAATTTTCTAATTTAAGCTCCATGTCGACACAAGGGTGATCTTGACTTGGATTATGATTTTGAATATACTGATTCTCAACTTGATCTAATTGCTTCCATTACACAGGGAGGGAGACGTAATGTAAATCAATCTAGAAATGAACTGACAACTCGTGATGTAAATAAGTCTAAACCTGATCAGTCAGTATCAAGAACTGTTGCCCAAACACAAACAGATGTTCAAACAACTCCTGCAGTTTTCACACGGAGAAGACGCCCTGCAGCTGTAAAACAGTCGCCGTATAGGAATGACTGGCAATCTGATGTTAGTGCAGTTAGGGGATCCTCGAAGGTTATCAAAGGAAGATTTCCATTTGTATATGATATTTCAGTGGCTGTTGATTATAAGATTACGGCTGCATTCTCAAAATTTGTTGAAGCAAACATGCAATTGGGAGAGTGCATATTCATTTCCATGTACTTTTGTTTTCATGTTTTCTTAATTTTTGTTGATATATTTCTGATCCATATCTTCTTTTATACAAAATAGGGAAGTGTATTTACCTGGTGATCAAAAGCTGGACCCTTGTTTTGACTTTGAAGTTGAACAGATTAATGATAAGGCATTTTTGTATATATTAAACTATTCTGGCAGGCCGCTCTCTAGTTCAGTAGGTGTACTGCTTTTTATTTTTGTTGTTGTATTAGTTCATGCATATTGTTAGTGTTAGTCATGTTTTCTCCACTCATTTTTGCAGCACTTGGATATTATATTCTACTATCTTAGGAAGAAGGCGAAATATGAAATTAATATACCAAACAAAGTCACAACTACAGATACTCTTTTTAATAATATCATTCAAAGGGTTTACACAGAATTTGTAAAAGGTGGGAAACAAGAGCATTTGATTGATAGATCAGACGATATAATGGAGTACATGAAAGGATTTAGGATGCATTGCAACACTCCATGGCACCAGGTTGATCATGTCCTCTTTCCAATTAATTTGGCAGAAAAGTGGCATTGGATATTGGGGTGTGTATCATTCCATAAGAGATATTTTTATGTATATGACTCGCTACGTAGTCGAAAACACAAAAAATCTATTCAAAAGGTGGCAGAGGCATATGTTGTGTTGATCCCCCTGTTTCTAGTTAGCATTGAATTTTACAACCAAAGAAGTGGCATTGTAGTACAAAATGGTCTGCACATGGGAAAGGACTTGACTGATCTATTTGCGATTGAACTGATTACAAATTACAAATCTGCCAACACAACAAAATTCGTAAGAATAGTTACTTTTTTTACTTTATTTTCCTCATTCATATTAATATTTTTCACTACTAATCGATTTTTATATTCTATTCATTTGTTTTATTTCAGAGATTGTGGAGTATATGTTGCATGTTTTGCTGAGTACATTATTGAAGGGTTTTCAATCCATGTTGCCAATTTTGATGTGGATGGTCTTCGAGCTAGGTTTGGTATACTGTTGTGGAACTATGGGAGGAACAAGCAGTTGCATGGCGAATCAAGAGAATCTGAGGCTCCAGTAGCAACAAAAAAGACTCGTGGAAAAAAGCGCAAGAAGTAGTATAGGTTTCTTTTTGCTTTTAGTTAATCGTAGCATGAAAACTTTGCAGGATTTTAATAGTTTTTGGTGAAGTATGGTATTTTGCATTATTAGATTATAAAAATGCTAGCTTTTAAAAGTGTGTTCTAGGAATAAAATTGTAATAGTACAATATGTTGCTATAACTGTTTTAATGTTGGAATCTATCTTCAATTTGTTTTATTAGTCTTTTCTTAGGCTTCTTCAATAAAGTTGTTCGTTTATTAGGAGTGCCTTTCGGAGACAAAATTTTGTCAGCACTTGAAGTCAAGGCATTAGTGTAGAGTATGGTTGTTACAGCAGCACTGTTAGTTCCTACTCCTACCATTTGTAGTGGGAGGAGCATTATTAGTTCGATGTAATACATCATCATAAGTTGTTTTAGGAGGTGTATTTTTAAAGGAGTTACGACGTTCAAAAAGAGGAACTATGTTACTATTTAGTTGAAGAATAGGGCGAGTATTGATTTGAATGAGAAGAAATATTTTTAGAAAGTGAACTAGTTTTGAATTTATATTGAGAGTAGTTTTTAGTTGTAGTTGAATCTAAGAAATTCTGTGCAGATTTTGCATTGCTGCACCAGTTGTATTCTGCAAAGATTTTGGTTCAGGTATATTAGTGCAGTAGAACTATATACCAATTAGGTATACAGATATACCATTTGGGTAACACGTTGTATTTGAGTACCCTTTTTTTTCTACAGCAACTAGATGTAAATACTGACATGAGTTGCAAAGTGTGCCAATTTTGTTGAGGAAGTATGTACAAATATTGTATTTTTTGGTGTACCACTTGTATTTCTCTGCACATATTTTGTTTTAGCCATATTAGTGTAGTACAACTATATACCATTAAGGTATAGAAATATACCATTCGGGTATCATATTATATTTGAGTACCTTTTTGTTATACTTCAATATTGACATGAGTTGCAAAGTGTGCCCATTTTATTGAGGAAGTATGTACATATGTTGTATTTTTTTGGTGCACTACTTGTATTTCTGCACATATTTTGGTTTAACCATATTAGTGCAATATAACTATATACCAATAAGGTATACAAATATACCATTCGAGTATCACATTGTATTTGAGTAGCTTTTTGTTATACTTCAATATTGACATGAGTTGCACAGTGTGCCCATTTTATTAAGAAAGTATGTACATATGTTGCATTTTTTTGGTGCACCACTTGTATTTCTACATATATTTTGGTTTAACCATATTAGTGCAATACAACTATATACCAATAAGGTATACAAATATACCATTTGGGTATCACATTGTATTTGAGTACCTGATGATGTACAATAACTGCATGTAAATGGCTTTCCAATTAGTTATGCTTCAATACTAATATGAGCTACAAAGCGTTCCCATTTTGTTAACGATGTATGTACAAATGTTGCATTTGGGGCACCACTTCTATTTCTGCACATATTTTGATACCAATAAGGTATACAAATATACCACTTAGGTATCACATTATATTTTAGCATCTTTTTTTCTTGCAGCAACTAGATGTAAATGCATCCCACTTTTATATACTAAAATCGAAAATAAACAGATTCTTATTGAAAACACAAGTAGCCATATAAAATTTTTGCCAAAAAGTAATTTGGCAAAGAATCACCATACTAAATATATGTCTAGTGCAAGACATGCATTTTATTTCTCTGCAATTCAAATGATATGATTCTAAGATATATGAGTTCTATAAAAATATTAAAGCATTATATCAATCTCTCTTTGGAATATATCGGCACGTTCTCCGGTTGTGTCCTTTTTTCCCGTATAGTGTACATGTAATTGTATTTCCTTCCCAACCTCCTATGCCTCTGTTCCTTTTAGGTCTTCATGGTTTGATTTTTCCTTTTGGTGGTAGTACCACCTGCGAAGAGACATGTTCTGAAATTTGCCACGTTGTTTCATCAGGCAAAGGGTTTACTGGTATCTCATATGTTTTCAGCAAGTAGTCTATGCTGTAGTAATCTGAGCAATACTTGTATGAATCCATATGGAATTTTTGTATAACTGCCATTGCATGTGGACATGGAATATCGTCTAGCTGAAACCTTTCACAAGTGCAGTTTATTTTCATGTAGGCGCACCACATTTCTTGTTAGGCCATCAATTACTAAATGTAAGAATTGAGTTGATGAAAACACCTAATATAATTTTAATTAAGAAAAGTCATTAGCTGTATGAAGTAATAGAATTTTTTTTAATAACAATATGCAGTTGTTTAGTGAAATCTCTAAGGTGCAGAAGTAAAACTACAGTACATGCAGAGTTTTAATGATTCTGAAAATACATACCGTCATCGTCTGTGATAAGATAGTATTATCTGCCAATATTTTCTGATACTTTACACCGATCTTCATAAATGATTCCACGGCATCCTTCTGATTGGTGTAACTCCATTTCTGAATCAATGTTGTCATAAAGTCAAGCAAATTCACAACTGGGAGGTCTCTTGCGTGCTTGTTTGCTGCATTTACTGATTCTGCAATATTCGATGTCATGGTCATTGTTCTATTTTGCTTTGGAATGAATCCAGGGTCATTTATCATATCCAATATCTATCAGGTATGTTTTCACTCTACTATCAATAGCTTCTAACTCTGCTATATGCCTGTTGAATTCTTCAACAATGTATGCTCTTGCTAACGCATAGTATACTTCTTTGATTTATTTTTGGCTCTTCCTGAAGTTCGTCTTTATGTTGTTCCACAGATGGAACATACATGCACAATGAGGGACTTCTGAATAGACAATCGAAGTTGCTCTCCATATACCATCATGCTTGTCTGATACAATGCACATTCCCTCCCTTTGTCCATAGGTTTCTATGAACTGCACGAAGAACCACTCCCACAATGCATCGTTTTCCGAATCAACAATTGCATATGCGAGAGGTAGAATTTGTCCTATAAAACCAAAGGAAAACATATTAGTTACAACACACAATGTTAATTTATCATTTCATATAGTAGTATAGTCATAGGTAGGTACAGGTATGTAGCAAAATAATTATATACTTTGTTGGTATACTTGTATACCATATTGGTATCATATGATATTTGAAAATCTTTTTTGCTGCTTTAACTAAATATAATTGGATTGTATTTTTAAAATAGTAAAGCACATCAATTATTCAATACTGATTCTGAAACAACTTTGTTTCTTACCCTCTGCGTCTTGCGTGGAAGCCGTGAGTATGGTCCCTCTATATGTTGACTTTAAAAAACTTTCATCAACTACAATTGTTGGCCTACAATAGATCCATCCTCTAATCGATGCATATTTAGCTATGAATGCATACAAGAAGCTCCCATCTACTTTAGTGCATAGTCGTGTTAGTGATCCTGGATTAGCGTACTCTAACATATAAAGATATGTTGGTATTTTCTTGTATGACTCACTTGGTGTTCCTCTCAACAATTTCATTGCTTTTTCATTTGATCTCCATGCTTGCATGTAGCTTAAGTCCATATCATATGCTTTTTGGATGTCTCTCTGGATATCTGTTGGTGTATATATAGTTTTCGGGTCAACAAGTTTATCTTGTACCATAGCTGCAACAAAAGCTGAGACAGCTTGCTTTTGTGAACAAAATCTCTTATCATTTAAACAACTATGGACAGAATTAAAATTCGTCACTTTGAAAAGATTTGATGCTCGCAGGCTTGATGCTTTAAGTCTCCAAGTGCATCTTTCATCCACGCATTCAAAGGTATACCTGTTTATATTTATAGATCATGTTTTATTGATAAGAAACACACACACAAATCCGTACAATTCTATACTCACATAGTATACTCATATAGCATACCTATATACTATATCAGTATCATATTTTACTGATAAAAAATATAGACAAACCATCACAATTCTATACTCACATAGTATACCGATTTAGCATACATATATACTATATTGGTATCATGTTTTACAGATAATAACAAACACACAAACCAGTACAATTATATACTCGCATAGTATACTCATATATCATACTTATATACATATCAGTATCATCTTTTACTGATAAAAAATACAGACAAACCAGTACAATTCTATACTCGCATAGTATACTGATTTAGCATACTTATATACTATATCTATATCATCTTTTACTGATAAAAAAATACAAATACAAACCAATACAATTCTATACTTACATAGTATACTGATATAGCATATTGATATACTATATCGGTATCATGTTTTACTGATAAAAAATACACACACAAACCAGTAGAATTATATACTCACATAGTATACCGATATAGCATCTTGATATACTATATAGGTATCACATAGTTTTTTACTTGAAAAAATACAGATGAACCTTCTTGGGCATGATTTATTAACCCGATATTGACATTTTTCTCTAACGACATACTGTTTCATAACGAGAGCTAGCAGTTTCTTGTCTTTGTAAATTTACCATTTTTTAACTTTTTGATGAAATTGATCAGTTATGATATTTGTATCATCAAGTTCTATACCGATGTCATCTCCTTCTTGCACATCAAAAGTACTAATCATATCACTGCTTTCAAATTGTGCAATTTCTGATGAAATTGTAGCAGCATCGAAACTGGAGGTGCTTGCAGCTATAGTATTTTTAGCAAATGACATACATAGTGGGAGTGTTGTCATCCCTGCACTTGATCGTTTTTAATTCCATGTAAACACTAACACTCATATCGCTGCAAATTGTAATTGGTGGATATCCTTGAGCAATAGCATACTGAATAACTATTGTGTTACTGTCCTTTTGCAGTTGCTTTGCAATTTCTCTAAGAAGTTGTTCAAATTTTCAACAGGTCTTTATTAGAATTGCATCAACATGAAAGTTTATGAAATTATGGTTATCATCCCATTCTCCACTATACTGCAGCAGAATTGGTATATGTTTCATGATTCTGAAGTTATAACTACTTTTATGTCCAAAATTGAATCTCGACAATGCAAATTTTAACAGTGTTGATGCCAAATACTGAATTTCAACAGAAAAGATTTCAAAATCAAATCAGTTGTTATGATTCAAACCTTCAGATCTCCAGATATCCAAACTGATAACAAAACTTTCAGTTAAAAATTCAGAAGTTTGAGCGCTAAATTTCTGTAATCTGCAAAATCAAAATCGGAAAAATAAGATGCGTATTTGAGCATCAAAAGTTTTAGCATCTTCCAAAGTCAAATTAGCAAATTCTACAAAATTTAAGGAGAAAAACTCGAATTTTAAACAGAAATCAGCATCTTCGTCCATTTTTTCACACTTCTGATCTTCAAATTGGGGTGACGATCTTCAAATCTTCAACAGATGCTGGTGGAAATCTCAATTTTTATGCGCTAATTATTTGAAATTTTGAGCAGCTTTTGCGTTTTATAGGTAAGGCATTAGCGTGGGGTAGTTATTTTGAGATACTCGTTTGTTTATTAAATGGGTAGGGGATTGTAATTATTTAACGGGTAGAATTCTTTTATGGGTAGAGCAGGGTAAATATTTTAACTTTTATAGGTACTCTTATTTTTTCCCCATAAAGTAAATTTAGCATTCAATCTAATATGATAAGTGTTATATATACCTGTGGGAAATAAGGATAGTAAAATTTAAATAAGCAATAAAGGAAGAGAAATGGACTCTGGTTTGGGCATAAAAAAAAATACAGGCCCAGCAAAAAGTAGGAACAGACAACAGCAAACTTCAGACTCCCGAATGCGCAGGTACAAGACTTGGGCCTGAGTTCTTTGAGAAATCGGCAGGCCCAATTGTAATGCATGTTAAAGAAATAGAGAAAGTCATTAGCTGTGTTACTCTATGCACATAACTGCACATGAAATAAACTAATATGGGCCTGAACGAATTAATAATTAATAGTAATCCAGAATATGAAAATTAAACTAGTGTGGGGTCACATACGGCAAAGTGATTCACATTGAAAATTTTTTGTTGTTATTAAACACTAAAACTAAAGGTAATAATAAATGTCAATAGATTAGAGGCTAAGGGTAGAGCTCCATTCATGGCCAAAGCACTTTTGGATCTGTGACACTTCAAAGTTCCCAAGGGTCTCAAGGCCTAAGGCAATACTTGTATCAGGGAAAGTAGCTCAACCAAGAACTAAACTCTACTCCCAAATACCCATAACTACTCATACCACTCTTCCCTAAAGGTGTAGGTGCCAATGAGTCACTCAATATAAATTCCTATACCACAGTGGTACCACACCATAGGAGTATATAGATATCTCATAACAGCTAATATAGAATACCATAGGATCATAAAAACAACCAATTCACATTGTTGTAACCACATTTCGAAGCTAAGTATATGATTCACCATGAATAACATGACATGATAGGTGTACTCAAAAGAAATCAACCTCAAGCACACATACAAACAAGAGCATTATCATATTACTTTTAGAAACCCCAAACACCTGAAATCACATGTCTTAAGAATAAAGGTGGTACATAGTTCAAACTCATAACAGGTTCATGACTACATAGCCTCAATCAAATTAATCAAGGATTTGTTATAACTAAGTCTTAATTTCTAGCATACATATAGGCTAGAAATTTCAATTGAAACTCCTAAAGAGTATTAACAAAGATATAGATTAACAACTTCAGTTAAACTTCTAAGGAGTATTAAGAGGGATGCAGGTTAACAACTACAATTAGGACTTCTGAAGGGTATTAACAGAATTACAGATTCACAACTACAATTGAAACTTTCTAAAGAGTGTTAATAGAGATATAGGTTAATAACTTCAGTTAGAGATATAGATTAATAACTTCAATAAGAACCTTTAAAGAGTATTAACAAAGTCTTAGGCTAACAGTCCTGTCTCATTCTAAAACAAATGGCATGATCACGTCTTTATAAAAGCTCTCATCTTCATACTAATGTCTTTGGAGAATAAAGCATGATGTTATACTCAAATAGTAGCAATAAAAGATTCACCTACATAAGTTAAGCATAGTAAAATTAAGATAAGTTAAATGAAGTTTCAAGGATAGTGTAGGCATGTGTATTATTAGGAGGGACATGCAGAAGTATTTTAAGGATAAATAAGTGCAAAGTATCCAAGCGAACACTAACAAGATACACTTACCAGAAGTCATATTATTATAAACATGAATTAGGATGTTATCCTCATAGAATCAGGCTAACAGTGTCATTATATGAGTTTCAGGAAAGGGGGCAGGGATATCATTACATTGGGGAATCTGTTAGGCAAGTCAAGTATGGGATTTCAGGTATAGTGAATCCTAATTGCAGCACTTTAGCACAACAGATGAAGCACCAAAATATGAACATGTCTTAACCAAACCTCATGACTTAAATCAAGTATACGGCAACCTTCGGAGTACATACAAAGGTGGTATAGAAATCTAATTAGCTTAAAACGTGCTTGTATAGTGTGATCAAACATTCAGGATGCTTATTAGAGAGTCAATGACCTTTTAAGAGATAACAAAATCATAGAGGCATACCAGAAAGAGAAGATAGGTTCAAATGTCATAAACTGGTGTTCCCAAACTAAGATGACAATCTTATCTTGCCACTAAACAGGTTCATACTTGTTTAAGTCTAATTTGTCAGGTGAGCCACTACAAATACTAGTAATACCTAGGGCAAGTTAGTACAACAATCATGACAGTACTAACAGAACATCAGGGAAATCCAAAACTAAATATCAGGATATTTTGAGAGTTTTTAGGATGTTTTCAAAACTTAACAACATAGATAAGTCATCAGATATTTATTGGGATCAATACATATTTCTAATTTCAATAACTTAACGAAATTCATGATTCTAGAATCTATTTAATAGCCATATGGCATTAACAAACATACAAAATCGTCGACCATTAATACATTACTAACAACATCACTCAGTAAGAGATAAAAGAAAAGTTCATACTTAGTAGTTCAAGCAAACAAAATAAGAGAAGGGTCAAGGTTTTACTGACCTCCATTAGGGCAGCAAACCAAACAAGTGCTTTAATCTAGCCATTTAAAAAGCTCAAGACTCAAACTCCAATCAGTAAGTAAATTCAGAACCAGAAAGAAAGAGAAAAGCAGAGATTGAGTAAGAATTTGAACTTTAATTGAAATTTCTGAGTAAAACTATATTGTGTATTAATTGTTTTTCTGATGTTAGGTGTTCTTAGGCGTATTAGGTGATAGCATTTAAGGATCCTATTTATAGTGGCCATTGAAGCCCCTAGGGTTTTAGCAGATTTAAACTTGGTAGTAAATAGTGACGAAATATTGATGATGATAACAAGATGGGTGAAATCAGAGAAACATACGGGAAAAATCAATGATTGTTTTACCTGAGAAGAAGGAATGTGACTGTTGATAACAAAACCCATGGGGTAAAGCCCCAATGTCCAGAGGTCATTACATTTGACCTCTGGACCTCGAATAATTATAATGAGGTTCTGAGATATGCTCATGCATGCTCCGATTTAACAGAGCACAAGGGAAATTTGGAGATTCAAAGTTGCATCTTTGAGTTTTAGGGTTTCACGTTTGGGATTTCGAATTCGTGTGATGAAACGGGAATGAAGTCGGCGAGAATCGCGGATAGGGAAGACAAAGGAGATGATTTCCTGATTGATTAATGACCTTACACGAATTTGTGCAAGGTTTTTTGATTGATTGAAGCCTGTGAGGTTGAGAGAAAAGGGAGGGAAAAGGGAAAGACAAGCGACCGGTCAATGTGAGAATGATTAGGGTTAGAGGGGATAGTTGGGGTCGTCTCTAGATTTATGATGGGGGATGGGAGATCAACGATCCTGATATTTTAGGGTTTCACGTTTTTTAATGGAGAATTTTGGTGGTTGTTAGATCGTTGTGATCAAACGGCTACGATTAAATCTGCTGGGTGCTTTAATTTAAAAGAGAAATAGAGTCAAAATTTGTGGTCCGTTGATCTAAGAAACGGATGGCCCAGATCAATTATGTTTGTTTTGTGTGTGTTGGAGATGGGTGACATGAAAAGATCTGATTGGGTTAAAGGGAGTGGCATGAATTGCCAAAGTGGATTGGAGGGTTTGTTTGGACTGGGTTATTTTCATATTGGGCTTGTGTATTGGGCTACAATTAATTTAAAAGATGGCTAGTTTGTGTTTAATTAAACAATTAAAATTATAGCCTTTTAATCCCTTTGAAATTAATTTAAATAAACTTAATTATTTTTAATAAAATATAGTAATAATTATAATTATCCAATATACTACTAATTATTGCAATTAATTATTTATAAAATACTTTATTTTTCTAAATTGTAACAATAATTTTGAATCGTTAATATAGTAATCTAATTAATTAAAAATTAAGGTGTAGTTCATTAAATTAATTATAAATCCTATGTGATGTATATAAAATTTATTTAATAATATTAAAATAGTAAAGTACTATATATTTTGTAATTATAATTATAATACTAAATTATCAACTTCAAAACTACTAGTACTTAATTAATTTTGTAAAAATAGATATTATTGATTGAAATTATTTTCAAAATATTCATTACGAATTATTAAGTATAAATAAATTAATTCTAAAAGGGAGGGTCAAATTGGCCGTCAACAACAGCGGGTATTTTGGAGACCGGTGAAGTTTCATTTACTACTTTTCAGCTATCAGGGGCAGCCTATCAGTTGAGCAGGCCAGTCGGTGATGCACCATCTACGTGGCATGAATTCTCAGTTCTCTTCTTAGAGATGTTTGTTCCATAGACTAGCATGGAGGAGTTGTGTATGTAGTTTGAGCAGCTACGCTAGGAGGGTATGTCAGTGACTAAGTATGAGATGAGATTTTCATAGTTGGATCATCATGCAGTATGGTTGGTTCCCACTGAGAGGGAGAGGATTAAGAGGTTCATTGATGGCCTCAACTTTGGACTACATTTCATCATGACTCGGGAGATTGCGTCGGGTGTGAGGTTTGACGAGGTGGTTGATATTGCTAGACACCTAGAGCAGGTTTGCAGTCAGGAGCATGAGGAGAGGGATGCTAAGAGCCCTTATGGTTCTGGTGGTTTCAGCATTGCCTCATCTAGAGGACAGTCCGACCACAGCAGGGGTGTCCTTATAGTCCTTCTCAGATGGCTCGTCTGGTTCATCGGGGTGCATCAGCTAGCCATGGTTCATACAGTGCTTGTCTGGGCCAGTGATCTTTTAGTGCCCTCCCAGCTCAGAGTTCATCCGTGCTCCATCAGTTCAGGGTTCATCTGTATCAGTTCCTTCTAGTAGTTACTCTGGTTCTCAGGGTCCGATTCAGTCTCTGCCGCCATTGATGGATCAGAGTTGCTCCGAGTGTGGAGAGTTGGGGCATGCAAGGAGTTATTTTCCTCATCTTATGGGAGGTCCAGTTCAACATAGGGGTCGGGCTATGACTTCTGCACTTGTTACTTCACCATCCCCTCAGCCAGCTCGGGGTGGGACTCAGGCGGCTAGAGGTTGCCCTAGAGGGGGAGGTCTATCAGGTGGTGGTCATGCTCGATGCTATTCTTTTCCTACCAGGCCAGAGGGTGTTGCTTCAGATGCAGTGATCACAGGTATTGTTTCAGTGTGCCACAGGGATGCTTCCATATTATTTGACCCTAGTTCAACTTATTCATATGTATCATAGTATTTTGCTCGTTATTTGGATATGCACCATGATTCCTTAGTTACGCATGTTCATGTATCTACGCCGGTGGGTGATTCTATTATTGTGTACCGTATGTATTGGTTATGTGTGGTGACCATTGGGGGATTGGAGACGAGAGTTTATCTTTTACTGCTTAGTATGGTTTATTTTGATGTGATTCTAGGCATGGATTAGTTGTCACCATGTCATGCTATTCTGGATTGTCATGCTAAGACTGTAACATTGGGGATATCGGAATTGCCTAGGATTGAGTTGAGAGGTTCTCTGGACTATGTTCCAAGTAGAGTGATTTCATATTTGAAGGCCCAACGGATGGTTGGGAAGGGTTTTCTGACATATTTTGCCTTTGTGAGAGATGTTGGTGTTAATACTCCTACTATTGAGTCCGTTCCGATGGTGAGAGATTTTCCTGATGTGTTTCCTGCTGACTTGCCGGGCATGCCACCCGATAGGGAAATTGATTTTGGTATTGACTTGGTGTCGGGCACTCAGCCCATTTCTATTCCTCCGTATCATATCGCACCAATAGAGGTGAAGAAATTGAAAGAACAACTTCAGGAGCTTCTTGATAAGGGATTCATTAGGCCTAGTATGTCACCTTGGGGTGCACCGGTTCTGTTTGTGAAGAAGAAGGATGGCACTATGCGGATGTGTATTGATTATAGGCAGTTGAACAAAGTTACAATTAAGAACAAGTACCCAATGTCGTGCATTGATGACTTATTTGACCAGCTTCAGGCAGCGAGAGTGTTCTCTAAGATTGATTTGAGGTTTGGGTATCACTAGTTGAAGATTTGGGATTTTTATATTCTGAAGACGGCATTCAAGACCCGCTATGGTCACTACAAGTTCCTTGTAATGTCTTTTGGGCTGACCAATGCCCCAGCAACATTCATGCATATGATGAACAATATATTCTAGCCATATCTTGATTCTTTTGTCATAGTATTCATTGAAAGAAAATTACCAAAAAAATAACCAAAGTTGGTCGGTATTTTAATTATGTAATTAAAAAATGTACTATCTGGGAATCGAACCGGGGTCTGTACTGTGGCAGGATACTATTCTACCACTAGAACATTGATGTATTTTATTTTAAGACTGCCTTTTATTTTATTTATACTCTTTAATTGTATTTTCGCATGAAAATAACCGACCAATGTCGGTCGGTTTTATTAAAAAATAAAATTACCGACCGAATTCGGTTGGTGTTTTAAAATGACCAGCCGTTTGAACCTATTGGAACCTTCAAATCCCGATTCCGGGGTCTTTTACTCAAAAGTCAAACCTTAGTCAATTCTTCCAACTTAAAGCTTCCGAAATTAGAATTTTCTTTCCAAATCAACTCTAAACTTCCCGAAATTCAATTTCGACCACGCGTACATGTCATAATACCTGAATTGAAGCTGTTTAAGGCCTCAAACTGCCGGACGACGCGCTAGATCTCAAAATGACCAGTCTGGTCGTTACAAGTAGTTAATGATAAGGGTAAAACAAGAAAAAAAAAGATTGTCTTTCTTTTGATTTGGTAAAATAGACAAACAAAAATAAAAATATATTTTTATATAGTAAATAAGTAAAAGTGAACGGAGGTAATAAAATTTAACCTTTTCTTTAAAACAAAATTATATAATTCTAGAAGATTGCTCTCATTCAATACAAATCTTGAATTCCAAAAAGTAGAGTTTCTTAAATTTCGGGATGAATACTTCTTTGAAATACTGATATACTGGTGTACTCACGTAGCCAAGAGGAGCATGCGTGGCATCTGAGGATTGTACTAGAGATGTTAAGGAAGAAGAAGCTTTATGCTAAATTTTCCAAGTGTGAGTTCTGGCATGATTATGTGGCATTCTTAGGGCACGTGGTATCCAGTGAGGGTATCAAGGTAGATCCAAAGAGGATTAGGCAGTTCAGAGTTGGCCCAGACCGTCTTTAGCTATCGAGATTCGGAGTTTTCTTGGCTTGGCCGGATATTATCGCCTATTTATGGAGGATTTCTCATCCATTGTTGCACCTTTGACTAGATTGACCCAGAATGGTGCCCATTTCAGGTGGTCTGATGAGTGTGAGGAGAACTTTCAAAAACTCAAGATTGCCTTGACCACAACTCCAGTTCTAGTTTTACCTTCATCATCAAGTTCATATACAGTGTATTGTGATGCTTTTCGGATTGGTAATGGTTGTGTCTTGATGCAGGAGGGTAGGGTGATTGCTTATGCTTCACGCCAGTTGAAGCCCCATGAGAAGCACTGACTCATTCATGATTTAGAGTTGGCAACCATTGTTCATGTATTGAATATTTGAAAGCATTATCTCTACGGTGTGTTGTGTGAGGTATTTACTGATCATCTAAGTCTACAACACTTATTCAAGCAGAAGGATTTAAATTTGAGGCAGCGGATATGATTGGACCTGTTAAAAGACTATGATATTACCATTTTATATCATCCTGGGAAGGCCAATGTGGTGGCCGATGCCTTGAGTAGGAAGGTGGTGAGTATGGGTATCTTTGCATATATTCCTATTGGTGAGAGACTGCTTGCATCAGATGTTCATGCCTTGTCCAATCAGTTCGTGAGGCTAGATGTTTCGAAGCCTAGTCGGGTTCTAGCTTGCATGGTTTCTCGGTCTTCCTTAATTGAGCGCATTAAAGAGTGCCAGTATGACGAGCCCCATTTTCTTTTCCTTAAGTACATGGTATAACATAGTGATGCCAAGGAGGTTTCTGTTGGAGATGATGGGGGTGTTGCGGATGCAGGGTCGGATTTGTGTGCCCAATGTGGATGGGTTCGTGAGTTGATTCTTTAGGAGGCCCACAGTTTGCGGTATTCCATTCATCCGGGTGCCATGAAGATGTATCAGTACTTGAGGCAGCATTATTGGTGGGGAAGAATGAAGAAAGATGTAGTGGAGTATGTGGCTTGGTGCTTGAACTGTTAGCATGTGAAGTACGAGCATCAGAGGCTGGGAGGTTTGCTTTAGAGGCTTGAGATTCCTGAGTGGAAATGGAAGCGTATTACCATGGACTTCATTTTTGGGATTCCATGGACATTGAAGAAAATTGATGTTATTTGGGTGATTGTGGACCGGTTGACTAAGTCTGCACATTTCATTTAAGTCGTGACTACCTACTATTTAGAGCGGTTGGCTGAGATCTATATCCACGAGATTGTTCGCCTTCACGGTGTGCCAGTGTCCATTATTTCTTATCGAGGCACGTAGTTCACGTTGCAGTTTTTTAGAGCAGTGCAACGTGAGTTGGGCACACGGGTTGAGTTGAGTACAGCATTCCACCCAGACGGACGTCCGAGCGCACCATTCAGATATTGGAGGATATGCTACGCGCTTGTGTTATGGATTTTGGGGGTTCTTGGGATCAGTTTCTACCTCTTGAAGAGTTTTCCTACGACAACATCTACAAATGGAGTATTCAGATGGCTCCTTATGAGGCCTTGTATGGGAGGTGGTGTCTATCTCTAGTTGGGTGGTTTGATCCAGGGGAGGCTAGGTTGGGCACGAATCTAGTTAAGATTGCCTTGGAAAAGGTCAAGTTTATTCAGGATCGGCTTCGCATGGCACAGTCTAGATAGAAGAGCTACGTTGATCGAAAGGTTCGTGATGTTACCTATATGGTGGGATAGAAGGTATTACTCAGAGTTTCACCCATGAAGGGTGTTATGAGGTTCTAGAAGAAGGGCAAGTAGAGCCCTCGGTATATTGTTCCTTTTGAGGTACTTGAGAGGATTGGAGAGGTGGCCTACAAACTTGTATTGCCGCCTAGTCTATTGGATGTTCACCCAGTGTTTCATGTTTCTATTCTACGAAAGTATTACGGTGATCCGTCTCATTTCTTGGATTTCAGCACAGTCTACTTAGATGGAGATTTGACTTATGATGTAGAGCCAGTGGCCATTTTGGATCGACATGCTCGGAAGTTGAGATCAAAGAATATGGCTTTAGTAAACGTTCAGTGGAGAGGCGAGCCAGTCGAGGAGGTTACTTGGGAGACTTAGCGGGAGATGCGAAGCAGCTATCCACACCTATTTAAGACTCCAGATATGATTCTAGACTCATTCGAGGACAAACGTTTGTTTAAAAGGGGAAGAATGTAATGACCCGACCGACCATTTTGAGTATTGTAGCCCCGTTCCCCAATTTATTGATTATTCTTTGCTCATTTGTGGTTGTGTGACTGTCGTGGTGGTTGGTTTGGTTCCGGGGATGTTTCGGAATGAATTGGGACACCTAGTCCTAAGGTTGGAAGCTTAAGTTGAAAGAGTTGACCGGATGTTGACTTATGTGTAAATGGCTCCAGATTGGAGTTTTAATGGTTCTGGTAGCTCCTTATGGTGATTTTGGACTTAGGAGTGTGTCCGGATATTGATTTGGATGTCCGTAGTTCATTTTGGATTGAATTGGCAAAATTTTGAATGTTGAAGTTTCGGAAGGTTGAGAAGTTTGACCGAGAGTTGAATTTGTTGATACTGACTCGGATTTTGGTTCTGAAAGTTAGAATAGGTCCGTTGTGTCATT
This sequence comes from Nicotiana tabacum, assembly GCF_000715075.1. Lineage (NCBI taxonomy): Eukaryota > Viridiplantae > Streptophyta > Magnoliopsida > Solanales > Solanaceae > Nicotiana > Nicotiana tabacum. The sequence goes on from NC_134098.1 coordinate 29,997,601, forward strand.
TATGACTTGTGTGCAAAATTTGAGGTCAGTCGGATTTGGTTTGATAGGTTTCGGCATCGATTTTAGAAGTTGGAAATCCATTAGTTTCAATAGGCTTGAATTGGGGCGCAATTCATGTTTTTAATGTTGTTTGATGTGATTTGAGGCTTCGACTAAGTTCGTATGATGTTTTATGATGTGTTGGTATGTTTGGATGTGGTTCGGGGGGCCTCGAGTGCGATTTTGATTAAAATCGTATTGAGAATTTGACTAATGGAATTTTTGTTGTGACACGTTCTGGTGCAACCATACCTGCGAGAAATTGGCTACAGGTGCAGAGTCATAGAAGCATCCAAGGGGTCACGAAAGCAGCTCTGAGTTGAGTTAGGACGTTGCCCTGGTGCGAGGAAAATTCGGCACCTGCAAGCTCGCAGATGCGGGCGGTTGGTCATAGAAGCGGGATATGTGAGGGGCAGGAGTTTCTGCAGAAGCAGAGGCTTGGTCGCAGGTGCGCCTCCGCAGGAGCGGAACCTTGTCACCAAATGCAGAAAGAGGGAGGCCTTAAGGGAAACCACAAAAGCGAAATTTTGGCCGCACATGCAGGACCGTAGAAACGGTTAAGTGAACCGCATGTCCGAGATGCCTGGATGGAAGGATAAAATCGAGGGTTTGAATCTTTTCTTCATTTTTGGACTTGTGGAGCTCGGCTAGGGGAAATGTTTGTGAGGTATTTCACCATAATTCAATATGTGAGCAACTTTTGATCACTTTTGTCCATTAATATTGAATACCCATTGATTTTCCCACCCAGATTATGTGTTTTGAGGTGAAATTTTGGGGATTTGTAGTCTATGGATTGGAGAGTAAGATTAGGGGATTTGAGGTTTGATTTGTGGTCGGAATTGGATGATTTTTGTACCATTCGACTCGATATTGAATGGGTGTTTGGTTTTTGTGAATTTTGTCGGATTTTGAGGCATGGGCTCGGGGTTGACTTTTTGAAATTGGTTAAAGAAATTAGATTTATCATATGGAATTGATTCATATAGCTTATATTGATTATATTAAGTTATTTATGACTATATTCGAGTCGTCCAACGACCGATTCGCGAGGCAAGGGTTTGTTGGAGCATTGAGTTGCGCACTTTCAGGTAAGTAACACTTTTAAACTTGGTATTGAGGGTATGAATTCCTGGAATGCGTGTTATATTGTTGGTGTTGGGGTGACGCACATGCTAGGTGACGAACGTGTGGGCGTTCACCGTGGTAATTATGACTCGATTGATTTTGTGGTACTATGTATTTATCTAGTCGTGTTTTATCCGTGTAATTCCTATGTATTAGAGTAATTGAGTTGTGATTCATGTTAGTAATCATGTTTAGGATATGTGCTTATTCTATTGGGACCCACTGAGGTTATTTCTACTGTTGAGTTATTTGCTTAAGTTGTAATTATGTGCACAGTCATGATCCGTCATTTGTATATCATATCTCAGTCTTTGTTATCATTCATTGTTACATCACATATTATTATTGTTTGGGCTGAGTAGTACGGAGTTGTGAGCCTTGAGACTTGAGACTTGAGAGATTGATGACTGAGGTGGGCCTAAGAGTCGTGTTGTGAGTGTTATTGTGAATCGGGCTACACGCCGCAGCAGGCCATATTGGCTTTATTACTATTATTATTATTATGGATCGGGTTGCGCGCCGCAGCAGGCTTTATTGGCATATTTATTATTGTGGATGATCGGGATGCACGCCGCAACAGATCTTATAGGCTTTATATTAGCGCTTGAACAGGATCCTCCCCTCCGGAGTCTGACATACCAGCAGTGAGCACAGGCACAATGATTTATATACACGTGCTTTGGTGAGGAGCATTGATGTCAGGCACCCGTACAGTGCTGAGTGATTGTGTGTGCCAAGTGGGAATATGAGATAGACATATTTGACATGTAGGCATAGAGATGTAACATTCCTCATGCTAGATGTACTTGCATATTTTATCATTGTTGGGCGTAAATTGTTGAACTTGAAAGCATGCCTAAATTTCTATACTGTGAACGAGCTGAATATGGAAGTTTCTCTAAGTTATTATTGTCATTCTCCTTGTTATATCTGTGTTGTCATTATTTTGGTCCTAACTGTGTCCTTCTGAGCTCGTCACTACTTTCAGCCCAGGTTAGTCATGTTACTTATTGAGTACAATGGGTTGGTTGTACTCATACTACACTATGCACTTTGTGTGCAGATCCAGGTACATCTGGATGCGGTGATTGCGAGATCTGGTGCTAGCACCTGCTCGGAGACTTCGAGGTAGTTGCTATGACACCCCCAGACCTTGACTCTCCTTTATTTCATTTTATTCAGTACTGTTCTATTTTTCTCAGATAGTTGTACTAGAGTCTCAAACTATGTTGACACTTAGTAGCTCATGTACTCGGTGACACTAGGAATTTCTGAGTTGCAGTTGTTTTTATCAGTTATCTATGAGATCTTCTGCTGTTGAGCTTATTGAATTATGTTTTAATTCAAATGCGTAGTTGTTATTGTCAGCTTGCCTAGTAATGTGTTAGGCGTCGTCACGACAGGTTGCGATTTTGGTTCATGAGAGTTTGCAACTGGTTAGTGCTCTCTACTCTCGCAATTCTATTTTCTTTTGCTTGTGTTCGTGTTATGTGCACCAATGCTAATTTGAAGTTTTGTGAGCCAGTATGATTTGGATATTATGCTACTTTGTATACAATTCTATTCGCCTTAATGTCATTCTGCAGTTTTAATGCCCCAACTCTATTTAAGTCCTAATTTTAGAATCATGTTTAGCTAACTAAATTGATTCCTGATCTCCCTATGTTTGCCTGGTTTGTATGTTAATATTAAACCCGATTGATGTCTGTGGTGAGTGCTTCTTGATACCTTGCTTTATATTCTTGTAAAACCTCTTAGGAAATTAATGCATGTCCATAATTTGTTCGAATGTGCTCTTCCTTATTCGTGCTAAGTCATTAATGTACAACTTGCTTTCTGCTAACTTTCTTAGAGTCAATTCATGATCATGTCTATGTGTGATAACCCAAAAGGTCATCTTATATTTTAGAACTCGAATCGGTGCTCTTAAGCCTTAAAAATCTCATTTTTACCCTCCTCGATTTGTGTGCACAGTCCGGGCAGGTTTCCGGAAAGCTTTTATGTTGAAAACTAATAAAAATAAGAATTTTTGCCTTAAAAGTTAATTTTAATTGACTTCGGTCAATATTTTTTTGGTAAACGGGCCCAGATCCATGCTTTGACGGTCTCGGTGGGTGCGTATCGAATTATGGAACCTGAGCGTATGCCCGGAATCGAATTTGGAGGTCCCTAGCTTGAGTTATGAATTTTCGATGAAAATTAAAAGTTTGGAAATTATTTGTTTTTAAGAATTGATTGATATTTGGCATTGTTAGTATCGGGTCCGTATTTTGGCCACGGAGCCCGGTACAGGTTCATTATGATATTTAAGTCATGTCTGTGAAATTTGGTGAGAAACGGAGTTGATTTGACATGATTCGGACGTCCAGTTGAGAAAATAGAAGTTTTAAAGTGTTCTTGAGAATTTCATTTGATTTGGTGCTAAATTTAGAGTTTCAGGTGTTATTTTGGCGATTTGATCGCGCGAGCAAGTTCGTATGATATTCTTAGACTTATATGCATGTTTGGTTTATAGCCCCGAGGGCTCGGGTGGGTTTCGGATAGGCCACGGGATGTTTTGGACTTTGGAAATCTTGTTTTTCTGCAGAGTCTGTGTTCTGGCATGTCCTTCTTCGGGTTCGCGAAGGTACTCTCGCGAACGCGAAGAGTAAACTGGGCAGCTGAGGATTTCTTCTTCGCGAACGAGAAGGATTGGTCGCGAACGCGAAGCGATAGGGGCGTTACCCTTCGCGAACGCGACAAGCCCATCGCGAACGCGTAGTGTTAGGCACTGGGGAGGGGGAGTCAGCCTTTTCTTCATCGCGAACGCGAGCAATGTCTCGCGAACTCTGTGATTGAGGAAAATTGTTTCGACTTTTTGGAGGAAAATTTTGGAAATTTAATTTATGAAATATAATTGATTCCTTTAGCAAAATTTGATATTAATGAGTCATTTTTGAATAGATACGAGTGGGTTAGAGGTAAATTCCAAAGGAAAAGCTGTGATTGAGAATTAAGTGGCCTTCGGAGCGAGGTAAGTGTTGTGTCTAACTTTGGCTTGAGGGAATAGGTATTGTGTGAATATTTGCTACGTGTTTTGTTGTTGAATACGACGTATAGTTGAGGTGACGAGCATCTATACGTTGTGGTCGAGTCATAGCGTGCGAGTGAAATTTCATTTCTTGCAAATTTGTAGTCTTAAATCTAGTTATCCATACTTATTGTTGTTATTGAAATGCTGGGAGACTTGTATCCGGTTCCACCAAGGTCGATAATATTGTGAATATTGATTCGAGGTCGAGATGTTAAATTGTGGAAGTAATCATTGATGAAATATTGATTTCTTGTGAAACTTCTCTTTATCCGTTGTTATTGATTCTGTGAATTGTGAGGAAGAGTGTAAAGCACAAAGGGTGATGCCGTGCATAATTTAATTATATTGTGACGAAAAGTGTAAAGCACGAAGGGTGATGTCGTGCATGAATTATTTATATTTGTGAGGAAGAGAGTAAAAGCATGAAGGGTGATGCCATGTAGTCTTATTTGTTACTTGGTGAGGTTAAGAGTAAAAGCACGAAGGGTGATGCCGTGCAGTTTTCCTTGGCTATTTTAATTGCTCAATTCGTTTAAGGATTTTCTGTTTAATTCTGTCTTTTCATTATTCTCACTCTTTATGTTGTATTCCCCACTATATGTCTCCTTCCTATTATTTCTGCATTATTTCTTTATTTACTGTTGTTGCCACTAGCATGATTATATTGTTCAGGTTATATGTGGGTGTCTGGTCCTAGCCTCGTCACTACTTCGCCGAGGTTAGGCTCGACACTTACCAGTACATGGGGTCGGCTGTACTGATGTTGCACTCTGCACTTTACCGGCTCAGGTTGATCGATCGAGATTTGCTACTGGTCCGCTGTTCGGAGACTCAAGGTAGATCTCTCGGCGTTCACAGACCTTGAAGTCCCCGTCTATCTTTTATGTCATACTGTTTTCTTTCATTCAGACAGTTGTATTTCTTTCAGACTATTACTTGTCGTAAATTCTAGAATGCTCGTAAATGGTAACATCATATCCGGGTGGTAGTAGTTAATAAAATTTTATGATATTCCGCACTTATTACATTTCATCTTAGTTACATTCTCTAACATTAGCTTGCCTGGCAAGTGAAATGTTAGGCGCCATCACGGTCCCGTCGGTGGGAAATTTCGGGTCGTGACAGTTGGTATCAGAGCACTAGGTTGCTTAGGTCTTACGATTCACGAGCAAGTTTAGTAGAGTCTGGAGGATCGGTACGGAGACGTCTGTGCTTATCTTCCAGAGGCTATGAAGTTTAGGAACAAGTTTCACTTTTTTCTTCTCTGTCGTGCGATTTTTCTTTCTCAATACTGATTGAACTCTTCTACTCTTATTCTCTCGCAGATGGCGAGAACACGTACTGCTTCCTCAGCTGAGCAGCAGCCAGAGCCTCCAGTGACAGCTCTTACGCGGGGCAGAGGTCGAGGCCGAGGCCGTGCCAGAGGCCGAGGCAGGGGCAGGGCTCAGCCTAGGGCCCGAGCAGTAGCCCCATTAGTGGAGCCTCAGATAGAGCTTGACGAGGAGGTTCCAGCCCAGACTGTTCCTGCGAGACCAGCTCAGGTTTCGGAGGGGTTCATTGCTACCCCAGTACTTCCGGATGCTTTGGTCCGATTTGTGGGCCTTATGGAGATTGTGGCCCAAACTGGCGCATTTCCCATGGCACCAACAGTATCTCAGGCTGGAGGAGGAGCTCAGACTCCCACCACCCCCGCTCTAGAGCAGATAGCTCTCAGTATCAGGCTCCAGCAGCTCAGCCAATCGGATTAGTTCAGCCGGTTATTGCGGCACAGGTCAGAGATGGGCCAACTATGTCTTCTGAGGCCTTATGGAGATTAGATAGGTTTATCAAGCTCTTTCCTGTTCACTTCAACGGTGCTCCTTTAGAGGATCCCCAAGAGTATCTTGACAGCTGTCACGAGGTTTTACGGAACATGGGTATAGTGGAGACCAATGGGGTCGATTTCGCTACATTTCAGATGACTGGTTCCGCCAAGAAATGTTGGAGCGATTGCTTGTTGACCAGACCAGCTGGGTCGCCTGCTCTTACTTGGGACCAGTTCTCTCAGCTCTTCATAGAGAAGTTTTTGCCTATCACATTGAGAGAGGAGCGTCGCCGTCAGTTTGAGTGTCTCCAGCAGGGCAGTATGACTGTTACTCAGTATGAGACCCGTTTTGTTGATTTGGCCCATCATGCCATTCTTCTGCTTCCCACCGAGATAGAGAGGGTGAGGAGGTTTATTGATGGACTTGCTCAGCCTATCAGATTGCAGATGGCTAAGGAGACTGGGAGTGAGATTTATTTTTAGGCGGCTACTAATGTCACCAGACGAGTCGAGATGGTTCTTACTCAGGGAGGTCAGGGGTCTGACAAGAGGCCTCATCATTCCGGTGAGTTCAGCGGTGCCTCACCTAGAGGCAGGAGTACTTTTAGTAGAGGCCATCCTCCCAGGTCGTTTCATTCAGCGCTTCAGGCATCTCACGGTACCTCAGGTGGTCGTGGCCCTCAAATACATTATTCCGACCAGCTAGCCTACAGTGCACCACCAGCTCCTATTAGTGCACCTCCACTCCAGAGTTATCAGGGTGGTTATTCAGGTCAACAGAGTCAGTTACAGGGTCAGCAGTCACAGCAGCCGAAGTTATGTTATACTTGTGGTGATCCGAGGCACATTGCTAGATTTTGCTCTCGGGCAATGTGTAGCTCACAGCATCAGAGTTCTTATGCCATGGTTCTGGCACGAGTTATTGCACCACCTGCTCAGCCAGCCAGAGGCAGGGGTCAAGCAGCCAAAGGTAGAGGCCAGGCAGTTAGAGGTGGAGGTCAGGCCGTTAGAGGTGGAGACCAGCCAGCTAGAGGCCGTCCCAGGGACGTAGTTCAGGGTGGTGGGGCCCAGCCCCGGTGTTATGCTTTCCCAGCCAGGCCTGAGGCTGAGTCATCTGACGCTGTTATCACAGGTACTGTTTCAGTTTGCAGTAGAGATGCTTCAGTTCTATTTGATCCAGGATCTACTTACTCCTATGTGTCATCCTATTTTGCTTCCTATTTGGTTGTGCCCCGTGATTCTTTGAGTGCTCCTGTGTATGTGTCCACACCAGTGGGAGATGCTATTGTTGTATATCGTATTTATCGTTCGTGTGTGGTCACCATTGGGAGTCTTGAGACTCGTATAGATCTTCTACTTCTCGACATGGTTAATTTTGATGTCATACTGGGTATAGATTGGCTGTCACCTTATCATGCTATATTAGATTGTCACGCTAAAATAGTGACCTTAGCCTTGCAGGGGTTGCCTCGATTAGAGTGGAGAGGGAATCTTGGCCATTCTACCAGCAGAGTTATCTCTTATGTGAAGGCTCGGCATATAGTGCGGAGGTTTCTTCCATAGATTCGGTGTCGGTTGTTCGTGAGTTTCCAGAGGTGTTTCCTGTAGACCTGTCGGGGATGCCACCCGACAGGGATATTGATTTCTGCATTGATTTGGCTTAGGGCACTCAGCCTATTTCCATTCCGCCATATCGCATGGCCCCGCCAGAGTTGAAAGAATTGAAGGAGAAGTTGCAAGATTTGCTTGATAAGGGCTTCATTAGGCCTAGTGTCTCGCCCTGGGGTGCACCTGTATTGTTTGTGAAGAAGAAAGATGGATCGATGAGGATGTGTATAGATTATCGGTAGTTGAACAAAGCCACCATCAATAACAAATATCCATTGCCGAGGATTGATGATTTATTTGATCAGCTTCAGGGTACCAAGGTGTTTTCAAAGATTGATTTGAGATCTGGCTACCATCAGTTGAGGATTAGGGCATCCGATGTTCCTAAGACAGCTTTTCGGACTCGGTATGGCCATTATGAGTTTGTAGATGTCATTTGGGCTGACAAATGCCCCAGCAGCATTCATAGATTTGATAAATCGGGTGTTCAAACCTTACCTGGATTCCTTTGTGGTTGTGTTTATTGATGATATCTTGATCTACTCCCATAGTCGAGAGGAGCATGAGCAGCACCTTCGGATCATTCTTCAGACTCTCAAAGACAGCCAGTTATATGCTAAGTTCTCAAAATGCGAGTTTTGGTTGAGTTCAGTTGCTTTCTTAGGTCACGTTATATCAGCATAGGGTATTCAGGTGGATCCTAAGAAGATTGAGGCAGTTCAGGACTGGTCTAGACCCACATCAGCTACAGAGATCCGTAGGTTCCTGGGTTTGGCGGGCTATTACCGTCGATTTGTAGAGGGGTTTTCATCCATAGCAGCCCCGTTGACCAGATTGACCCAGAAAGGTGCCCCGTTCAGGTGGTCAGACGAGTGTGAAGCGAGCTTTCAGAAGCTCAAGACTGCTTTGACTATGGCACCGATATTGGTGTTACCTACAGGTTCAGGATCTTATACCGTATATTGTGACGCATCTCGTATTGTTCTGGGTGCGGTATTGATGCAGGGTTGCAAGGTTATTGCATATGCGTCACGGCAGCTAAAGGTTCACGAGAAGAATTACCTTGTTCATGATCTAGAGCTGGCATCCATTGTTCACGCGCTGAAGATTTGGAGGCACTATCTTTACGGCATGCCATGTGAGATATTCACTAATCATCGGAGCTTGCAGTATTTGTTCAAGCATAAGGAACTTAATTTGAGGCAGAGGAGGTGGCTGGAGCTATTGAAAGACTATGATATCACTATATTGTATCATCCCAGGAAGGCCAATGTGGTGGACGATGCTTTGAGTAGAAAGTCAGTCAGTATATGTAGTCTCGCATATATTCCAGTTGGTGAGAGATCGCTTGCATTGGATGTTCAGGCCTTGGCCAACCAGTTCATGAGTTTAGATGTTTCTGAGCCCAGCCGTGTTCTAGCTTGTACAGTTGCTCGGTCTTCTTTATTTGAGAGCATCAGAGATCGGCAGGATGACGATCCTCATATACTTGTCCTTAGAGACACAGTGCGGCACGGTGGTGCCAAGCAGGTTACTGTTGGGGATGACGTAGTTTTGAGGATTCAGGGTCGTATTTGTGTGCCTAATGTGGACGGACTTCGTGAGTTGATCCTTGAGGAGTCCCACAGTTCCCGGTATTCTATTCATCCGGGCGCCGCCAAGATGTATCAGGACTTGAGACAACATTATTGGTGGAGGCGAATGAAGAAGGACATAGTTGCCTATGTAGCTCGGTGCCTAAATTACCAACAGGTAAAGTGTGAGCATCAGAGCCCTGGTGGTTTACTCCAGAGGTTAGATATTCCTGAGTGGAAGTGGGAGCATATCACTATAGACTTTGTTGTTGGACTCCCACGGACTCAGAGGAAGTTCGATACAGTTTGGGTCATTGTGGACAGGCTGACTAAGTTAGCGCATTTCATTCCTGTGGCAGTTACCTATTCCTCGGAGCGGTTGGCAGATATTTATATCCGGGAGATCGTCCGTCTTCACGGTGTGCCCGTGTCTATTATTTCTAATCGAGGTACGCAGTTTACCTCGCACTTTTGGAGGGCAGTTCAGCGTGAGTTGGGTACGCAGGTTGAGTTGAGCACAGCATTTCATCCTCAGACGGACGGGCAGTCCGACCGTACTATTCAGATCTTGGAGGATATGCTTCGTGCCTGTGTTATTGACTTTGGAGGTTCTTGGGATCAGTTTTTGCCGTTAGCGGAGTTTGCCTACAATAACAGCTACCAATCGAGCATTCAGATGGCTCCCTATGAGGCATTATATGGTAGGCAGTGTAGGTTGCCAGTTGGGTGGTTTGAGCCGGGGGAGGCTCGGTTATTGGGTACAAATTTAGTTCAGGAGGCCTTGGACAAGGTCAAGATTATACAGGATCGACTTCGTACAGCTCAGTCCAGGAAAAAGAGTTATGCTGATCGTAAAGTTCGTGATATTGCATTCATGGTTAGAGAAAGAATATTGCTTCGGGTATCGCCCATGAAAGGTGTTATGAGATTTGGGAAGAAGGGCAAGTTGAGCCCTAGGTATATCGGGCCATTTGAGATCCTCGAGAAAGAGGGGGAGGTAGCTTATCGACTTGCATTGCCTCCAGGGTTATCCTCAGTTCATCCAGTATTCCATGTGTCTATGCTCCGAAAATATCATGGTGACCCATCCCACGTGTTAGATTTCAGCTCTGTCCAGTTGGACAAGGATTTGACTTACGATGAGGAGCCGGTGGCCATTCTAGACCGGCAAGTTCGTCAGTTGAGGTCAAAGAGTTACCCTTTAGTTCGAGTGCAGTGGAGAGGTCAGCCTATTGAGGCAGCTACTTGGGAGTCCGAGTCCAATATGCAGAGTAGATATCCCCACCTTTTCACCAGCCCAGGTATTTTTCTATGTCTGTTCGAGGACGAACGGTTGTTTTAGAGGTGGAGAATGTGATGATCCAAAAGGTCATCTTATGCTTTAGAACTCAAATCGGTGCTTTTAAGCCTTAAAAATCTCAATTTTACCCTCCTCAATTTGCATGCACAGTCCGGGCAGGTTTCCAGAAAGCTTTTATGTTGAAAACTAATGAAAATAAGAATTTTTACCTTAAAAGTAAATTTTAGTTGACTTCGGTCAAGATTTTTGGTAAACAGACCCGGATACGTGCTGTGATGGTCCCGGTGGGTCCGTATCGAATTATGGGACCTGGGCGTATGCCCGGAATCAAATTTGGAGGTCCCTAGCTTGAGTTATGAATTTTCGATGAAAATTAAAAGTTTGGAAATTATTTGAATTGATATTTGGCATTATTAGTATCGGGTCCGTATTTTGGTCATGGAGCCCGGTACAGGTTCATTACGATATTTAAGTCATGTCTGTGAAATTTGGTGAGAAACGGAGTTGATTTGACGTGATTCGGACGTCCAGTTGAGAAAATAGAAGTTTTAAAGTGTTTTTGAGAATTTCACTTGATTTGTTGCTAAATTTAGAGTTTCAGGTGTTATTTTGGTGATTTGATCGCGCGAGCAAGTTTGTATGATGTTCTTAGACTTGTGTACGTGTTTGGTTTGGAGCCCCGAGGGCTCGGGTGGGTTTCGGATAGGCCACAAGATGTTTTGGACTTTAGAAATCTTGTTTTTCTGCAGAGTTTGTGTTCTGGCATGTCCTTCTTAGCATTCGCGAAGGTACTCTCGCGAACGTGAAGAGTAAACTGGGCAGCTGAGGATTTCTTCTTCGCGAGCACGAAGGCTTGGTCGCGAACGCAAAGGGATGGGGGCATTACCCTTCGCGAACGCGACAAGCCCATCGCAAACGCGTAGTGTTAGGCACTGGGGAGGGGGAGTCAGCCTTTTCTTCATCGCGAACGCGAGCAATGACTCGCGAACGCGAAGACCAAGGATGGGTAGCCTACGCCAACGCGAGCACTGCCTCGCAAACGCGAAGGCTTGGCAGCCCATACACTTCGCGAATGCGACAGTGCTCTCGCGAACGCGATGAACACTGTCGCCCAGCACTTAACAGAATCCAAAACGGGATTTTTGCCCAAAAAACTCATTTTTCTCAAAAACCAAACGGTGAGGGGCGATGTTTCAAGAGTCATTCCTTCCCCAAATTGTTGGTAAGTAATTCTAAACCATTTTCTTTCAATTACCCATTACATTTCTTGAATTTTCAACCTAAAATCTAGAGTTTTCTTGGTAGAATTAGGGGTTATGGTAGAAAATAGGGATTTCGGGAATTTGGGGATTTAGACCTCAATTTGAGGTCGGATTCCACAACCAATTATATATTCGGGCTCGGGGGTGAATGGGTAAGAGGATTTTGATCTGAACCTCAGGTTTTGACCAAGCGGGCCCAGGGTCGTTTTTTCGACTTTTTGGAGGAAAATTTTGGAAATTTAATTTATGAAATATAGTTGATTCCTTTAGCAATATTTGATATTAATGAGTCATTTTTGAATAGATACGAGTGGTTTAGAGGTGAATTCCAAAGGAAAAGCTGTGATTGAGAATTAAGTGGCCTTCGGAGCGAGGTAAGTGTTGTGTCTAACTTTGGCTTGAGGGAATAGGTATTGTGTGAATATTTGCTACTGTTTTGTTATTAAATGCGACGTATAGTTGAGGTGACGAGCATCTATACGTTGTGGTCGAGTCATAGCATGCGAGTGAAATTTTATTTCTTGCAAATTTGTAGTCTTAATTCTGGTTATCCATGCTTATTGTTGTTGTTGAAATGTTGGGAGACTTGTATCCGGTTCCACCAAGGTCGATAATATTGTGAATATTGATTCGAGGTCGAGATGTTAAATTGTGGAAGTAATCATTGATGAAATATTGATTTCTTGTGAAACTTCTCTTTATCCGTTGTTATTGATTCTGTGAATTGTGAGGAAGAGTGTAAAGCACGAATGGTGATGTCGTGCATAATTTAATTATATTGTGAGAAAAAGTGTAAAGCACGAAGGGTGATGTCGTGCATGAATTATTTATATTTGTGAGGAAGAGAGTAAAAGCACGAAGGGTGATGTCGTGCAATTTTATTTGTTACTTGGTGAGGTTGAGAGTAAAAGCACGAAGGGTGATGCCGTGCAGTTTTTCTTGGCTATTTTAATTGCTCAATTCGTTTAAGGATTTTCTGTTTAATTCTGTCTTTTCATTATTCTCACTCTTTATGTTGTATTCCCCACTGTATGTCCCCTTCCTATTATTTCTGCATTATTTCTTTATTTACTGTTGTTGCCACTAGCATGATTATATTGTTCAGGTTATATGTGGGTGTCTGGTCCTAGCCTCGTCACTACTTCGCCGAGGTTAGGCTCGACACTTACCAGTACATGGGGTCGGTTGTACTGATGCTGCACTCTGCACTTTCTGTGCAGATTTTGATACCGGCGCAGGTTGATCGATTGAGATTTGCTACTGGTCCGCTGTCCAGAGACTCAAGGTAGATCTGTCGGCATTCACAGACCTTGAAATCCCCGTCTATCTTTTATGTCCTAATATTTTCTTTCATTCAGACAGTTGTATTTCTTTCAGACTATTACTTGTCATAAATTCTAGAATGCTCGTGAATGGTGACACCAGATCTGGGTGGTAGTAGTTAATAAAATTTTATGATATTCTGCACTTATTACATTCCATCTTAGTTACATTCACTAGCATTGGCTTGCCTGGCAAGTGAAATGTTAGGTGCCATCACGGTCCCATCGGTGGAAAATTTCGGGTCGTGACACTATGTGAATTTTGCGTAACCTTTTTAGACAAGCATGACTTATGTTTCTCTGCTTTTGGTGAACCCCAGCATTGTACTATTGTTGCATGCTTTACTGCAATTCTATTGTCACAATGTTGTTCTGCAGATCCATGCCTGCTAGTGTTTATTTTGCTCGAGTCTAATGTCTTAGGGAAATCTTTGATAAATATAATTGAACGTGCCATGTGTGATCGACCTATAAAATCTATGAATTAGGCGAATATGTGCTAATTGATCTATTACACCCATTGAACTATGTTCACAACCTAATTTGCCTTGATTTTCATGTTGTGTCTTTCCTGAAAGGACTATCTAGTGGTTATCTTCCCAGAATTAACTCTTGGTTATGTTTCACCTTATATTTTTATGCTAAGTCTCTCATGATTGAAACTAGGTAAATACTTGCTAATTCTTTTGTCACGTTTTCACCAAATTGGTTTGCTTTGAACTTTTATGATAGGGATCTCCGTTTGGCTATATAATCAGTTTCAACCATTTCTTACCTTAGATCTTCCTATTAAGTCTTCTATGTATGAACTTCCATTTAATTATTCCATCAGAATTAGTTCTAAACCATGTTTGTCTTGAACCTCTGTTTGTTGAAATCTTCTTGAGAATATTTTAGCTAAAACTTGTTCTATTCTCATTCATGTACTTCTTTTACCTCTTAGGTATCATATTCTAAGATGATGTGCAATAGTCCAATTTCTTTATTAGCTGCAACACTAAGCATCCAATATGTATGTGTCTATATTTGATGTTACTTGAGTAATTGGTTTGTGTGGGATATTACTTGTGTTGTTTGTATTCCTCCTGGTTGTTAATAACAATGTGTAAACGGGTAATTGCTCCTATTGTTTGGGCCTGACTGCCCAAATGTGTTAATGGGTTATTTTTATTTGTAATTGGGCCCGTACATTTTATTCGGTTCTGTAATAACTTGTAAAAATGAATAATGGAAAAATTAGTGAAAGTGGGGGCTGGGGTACTTTAATTCTTACATGAATGGGTAGAAAACATGCATGTAGGATCTAAAATGCTTAATTTGCTACTTGTTTAACATACTCTATCTCTATGTATCACCCTCTAAATATACTGAATGCCTATAGGTCTTCCATATCACATGTTCGTTTAGAAATCGTGATTTAGGACTCTCATATTAACTATGCCAATAAAACTCGTAACATGTTTAGAAATTATACCTATAGGATTCAAATCAAATTTGTCTATTACATGTTAAGCCTGTTTTATTTCTATAAACAGCATACCTATAGGATTCCGTTTGATCAATCGAGACTGTTTACATTGATACCTCTCTCAATTGCATGGCTCGCCCAGAAATCATGGCTATAGGATCAATGAAACAAACCTGCATTTTAAACAGCTTCATCACCCTAATCTGACCATCTAGAAATTTTGCATATGGGACTCTATATTGACTGTTGAAATTGTTTAATTGTGTTTGCCCGCTTAGAAACCATGGCTATAGGGTTAAAATATAATAAAAATCGGCATTACTCAACTGCTTAGTTTTAAATCGTCTGAGTTTAATTGTCTAGAAATCACGCCTACATGATTTAAAAAATGCAGCATATACACCAACTATCCATGTATTGATTCCAGATCTGCTTACTTATAATTGATTGTCTACCTAGTAACTCTGCCTTAGGCATAATTAATTTGAATAGCGACTCCTCATTCACTTGACCATTCTACCGCTGTTTGATGATATATGTGCATGGAGATAAACATGAGACCCCTTTCTGCTACTTGCATCTTGTATGAAATCCTACTTGTTTCAACTGTGTGACGCCTAGTTTTCTCATTTTTGAGCAACCTAGATTGAATCTAAAACTACCAATATAGGGGTCCAAAGCCTCTTGGACCATAGGTATGGAACGGGCAGGCACACATAGGACGCGACTTAGAATTGAACTAGTGCGCTTTAGGTAAACAACTTCACGATAGTAATCGGGTAGTAGGAGATGACAGTCTATACTCGCTGAATAATATGAGCAACCCTTATACTTAAGGGAGTTGCGAAGTATCATTTATGTTGCACAGGGTTATCTTTTAGGCTAAAACATTTAGGTCCCTCAGGTGTAATTATTTCATGTATACTTGCCTATTGAAACCTAGACTTCACTAAGTTATACTATGTAATTCTCAAAGAGTTGTACCAATTAGTGTTAATGGACAAGTTATTTCCTCCCCTAGTATAGTATCTCTCTTAATCAGTTGTTTTGCCTTATTTCCTTACTTTACATAGTTGATCAATTTCTTAGATCTTTTACTTTGATTAGCATGATCACGTAAGGTAGTTATAATTCAAGAATCCGCACATAGTTTAAAATTCGATCGGGAACCACAGTTGTGGACCTCGAAGAATGCCTAACACCTTCTTTTCGAGGTAATTTGTGCCCTTACCCGATCTTTGGTATCATAGACTAGTTAAAACAAAGTTTATTTTCAAATTGGTGCCCTAACGCACCTAAAAATTGTTAGATAGTGACTCTTCTCTTTTAACACCTATTTAAAGAGTTGTCATATGTTGACACACACTTTCGCGAGAAAATGGGGCGCGACAACAAGGCATGATATTGTTATATTGTCAGGCGGGAGCGACAAGACGGGATATTGTTATATTGTCAGGCGGGAGCGACAAGGCGGGATATTGTTATATTGCCAGGAGGGAGAGACAAGGCGATATATTATAAAACAAGAGTGATAAGGCCAAATATTGTTATTTTTTCAGACGGGAGCGACAATACGAGATATTGTTATTAACAAGGCGGAGCGATACGGGTGGCTATTGTTATTATGACAGAATTGTGGGCACGAGGTGCCATATGTCTGTGTTCCTATTTGATGACTTGTTGCCAAACTGAACTTTTACTTGTATGAGTTGTTATCACATGTTCGAAAGAGGTTATTGACATTGTCTCCGTTATATATTTTGTTGTCAGTTTTCTTTGATATATTGCACAGGTTATTTGACTAGTGACTATCACATGACTTGAGCCTCATTAGTACTATACCTACATTAGTATTGATACTTATTGGATATCTATTGGGTGTACTCATACTGCACTTTTACATATTTTTTGTGTAGATCCAGGCACTTTTAATCGGGTGGATCGCTAGAGAGTCGCGCTTGTGCTTATTGGAGACTTCAAGGTACCCTGGTGTTCCGTTCACATGCCTCGGAGTCATGTACTTATCTCTGAGGGGATACGGAACTATTAGGAAAACTTCACTTCATTCCTTATTGTGCGAATTTATTGATTTTGGAGTTTGAGCCTTTGTCTTTCTATTCTCTCACAGATAGTGAGGACATGAGCTTCAATTATGGATGATGTTACCCCCACCGCCGGTGCTGCTAGAGGCTGGGGCAGAGGTAGAGGCAGAGGCGAAGCATGCGTCGCAATAAGGGGTCGTGCTAAAGCTGCGACTGAGGAGCCACTAGTAGCTCTGGTTCGGGAGAAGGCACATGAGGGGCCTGTTGCTACCCCTGGATTTCAGGAGAACTTGGCATACTTTCTGAGCATATCTGGGACTTTGGCTCAGGCAGAGTTGATTCCGATTTCACCGGCTACATCAAAGGTTAGGGGAGGAGTCTAAACTCCCACTACACATACCCTAAAGCAGCGGGCTCATGTTAATTAGGCTCCGGGTATTATACCAGTACAACCAGTGATTGCGGTTCAGCTCGAGATTGGGCCAATTGCGTTGGCTGAAGAGTAGAAGAGGCTAGATAAGTTCAAGAAGTTTTATCCTCCTCATTTCAGTGGCGGGGCTTCTGAGGATGCACATAGTTTCTTGGATCAGTGTCACTGTATCCTACGTACTATGGGTTTGGTAGGGTCGAGAGGTGTCTACCTTACTACTTTTCAGCTAACGGGGCCGGCATATAGATATTGGCAAACGTATGAGGCGAATAGGCTAGTTGGTGCAGCACCACTTACTTGGTCCCAGTTCTCTAGCCTTTTCTTGAGGGAGTTTAGTCCATAGACCCGCATGATGATTTACGCAGTGAGTTTGAGTAGTTGCGCCAGAGGAGTATGACTGTTTCCGAGTATGCTATAAGGTTTACAGAGTTATCTCATCATACACCTACCTTTATTTCCACTGATAGAGAGAGTCTGTAGGTTTATTGAGGGACTCATCTTAGCCTCAGATTTGTAATGGCACGGGAGGTAGAGACTGAGACTCCATTCCATCAGGTTGTGGAGATTGCTAGGAGGTTAGAGTGTATTCGCGGTCAGGAGAGGAAGGATAGGGAGGCTAAAAAGCCTCGTGGTTATGGAGGATTTAGTGGCTTCTGTTCTGCGGCCAAGAGCTGTCATGGTAGAGGTTTTGTAAATTGACCAGTTCAGACAACACTTCAGGTTTCACGTAGTGCTCCAGCTAGCCATGGATTCAGAGCACTCGTAACAGACAATTATCCTTCAGTGCACCTCCTGCACGGGGTTCAAATAGTGGTTACTTCAATCGTCCGGGGCAGACTCGTCCCTAACAGCCACGTCGACAGAGAGGTTATTTGAGTGTGGGGATACTAGGCACCTGGTGAGAGATTGTCCCAGACTCTAGATGGGTGTACCTTAGTGGGGTACTCAGGCTATGGTTTCCGCTCCAATTGCTACTCTATCTCCACAGCCAGCTGGAAATTGAAGACATGCGGATTGTGGACGTCCTAGAAAGGGAGGCTTGGTAGGACTGAGGTTATTGCATCTGATGTTGTCAATAGAGGTATTGTTCCAGACTATCATAGATATGCATCAATTTTGTTTGATTCGCGTTCTACTTATTCGTTTATGTCATCCTATTTTGCTTCATATTTAAATATGTCTCGTGATTCCACCTACTCTTGTTTATGTGTCTACACCCGTTGGGGATTCTATTATGGTGGATCGTGTCTATAGTTCTTGTTTGGTCACTATTGGGAGCCACGAGACTAGGATTGATCAACAATTACTTAATATGGTAAATTTTGATGTGATTTTGGGTATTGACTATCTCTGTATCATGTTATTCTTGATTGTCACGCTAAAACTATTATGTTGGCTATGCCAGAGTTGCCGAGGTCGGAGTGGAGAGGTTCCTTAGGTCATGTTCCTAGTAGAGTGATGTCTTTTCTGAAGGCTCAACGGATGGTTGAGAATGGGTGTTTGGTGTACTTGGCCTTTGTTAGATATCTCAGTAGTGATACTCTTACGATCGACTAAGGTCACATAGTGAGAGATTTTCTAGATGTGTAACCTGTAGACCTACCGAGCATGCCACCTGATAAGGATATTAATTTTGGTATTGAGTTTGCACCAGGAACTCAACCCATATCTATTCTATCGAACCGCATGGCCCCAGCTGAGTTGAAGGAATTAAAGTAACAACTTCAGGAATTGCTAGATAAAGGTTTCATCATATCGAATGGTTCACCTTGTGGTGCACAAGTTCTATTTGTGAAGAAGAACGAGGGTTCCATGAGAATATGCATTGACTACATGCAATTGAACAAGGTTACTATCAAGAACAAGTATCCACTACGGCGTATTGATGATTTATTTGATCATCTTCAGGGTGCGATTGTATTCTCAAAGATTGATTTGAGATCGGGGTACCACCAGTTGAAGATCAGGGCTTCAAATATTCCTAAGATGGCTTCCAGGACCAGATATGGGCATTATGAGTTCTTGGTAACGTCTGTTGGGGTGACCAATGCCTTAGCAACTCATACACTTGAGGAACAATATGTTTCAGCCTTATCTAGATTTCTTTGTCATTGTGTTTATTGATGATATACTGGTGTATTCTCGCATCCAGGGCGAGCATGAGCGGCATTTTAGGATCGTGCTCCAAACTTTGAGGAAGAAGAAGTTATACGCTAAGTTCTCCAAGTGCGAGTTTTGGTTAGACTCAGTGGCATTCTCGGGTCACGTAATGTCTATTGAGGGGATTAAGGTGGATCCAAAAATGATTGAGGCAGTTTAGAGTTGGCCCAGACCTTCTACCGCTGATGTGATCAAGAGTTTTCTAGGTTTGGCTGGGCATTATCGATGCTTTGTGGAGAGATCTCTAGCAACACCTTTGACTATATTGACTCAGAAGGGTGCCCCATTCAGGTGGTATGACGAGTGTGAGGAGAGCTTTCATAAGCTTAAGACTGCCTTGACTACAACTCCAGTTCTGTTTTTGCCTTCGTCATCAGGTTCATATACAGTTTATTGTGATGCTTTATGGGTTGGCATTGGGTGTATGTTGATGCAGGATGGTAGAGTGATTGCCTATGCTTTACGTCAGTTGAAACCCCATAAGAAGAACTATAAATGATTTGGAGTTAGCACCTATTGTACACGCGCTCAAGATTTAGAGGCATTATCTTTATGGCGTGTATTGTGAGGTGTATATGGATCATCGGAGTCTTCAACACCTATTCAAACAGAAGGATTTGAACTTGAGGCAACGGAAGTGGCTATAGCTACTAAAGGTCTATGATATCACCATTCTTTATCATCTCGGAAAGGCCAATGTGGTGGCCGACGCCTTGTGTAGGAAGATAGAGAGTATGGGGAGTCTCGCTTTTACTCCAGTTGGGGAGAGATCGTTAGCTTTGGATGTTTAGGCTTTGGCCAAAATGTTTGTGAGGTTGGATAATTCGGAGCCTAGCAGGGTTCTTGCTTGTGTGGTATCACGGTCGTCCTTGTTCGAGCGCATCAAGGCGTGTCAATATGATGATCCCCACTTGCTTTTCCTTAGGGACACGGTTCAGTATGGTGATGCTTAGGAGGTAAATATTGGTGATGATGGGGCATTAAGGCTTCAAGGTCGGATTTGTATGCCTAATGTGGATGAGTGTGAGAGCTGATTCTCGAGGAGGCTCATAGTTCACGGTATTCCATTCATCCGGGTGCCGCGAAGATGTATCATGAGTTGAAGTAGTATTATTGGTGGCGGATGATGTAGAAAGACATTGTTGAGTATATTGCACGATGTTTGAACTGTCAGGAGGTTAAGTATAAGCATCAGAGGCCAGGTGATTTGCTTTAGAGGCTAGATATACCAGAGTAGAAGCATAAATGTATCACTATGGATTTTGTGGTTGGGCTGCCACCAACCTTGAGAAGATTTGATGTTCTGTGGGTCATTGTGGACAAACTGACCAAGTCTGCACACTTTATTCCAGTCATGACTACCTACACTTGAGAGTAGCTGGCTCGGATTTATCTTAGAGAGGTTGTTCACCTGCATGGTGTGCCTATGTCTATTATCTCGGATCAAGGCACTCAATTTATATCGCATTTTTGGAGAGACGTTCATTTTGATTTAGGCACAAAGGTTAAGGTGAGTCCGACATTTCATCCCTAGATGGATAGGCAGTCCTAGCATATTATTCAGATCTTAGAGGGCTTTGCAAGCCTATGTCATTAATTTCAGGGGCTAGTGGGATTAGTTCCTACCATTAGCAGAGTTCGCCTACAACAAGAGCTACTAGTCGAGCATCTATATGGCTCCTTATGAGGCCTTATATGGGAGGCGATGTCATTCTTCGATTGGCTGGTTTGAGCCTGAGGAGGCTAGGTTGTTGAGCACTGACTTTGTTCGTAATGCTTTGGAGAAGGTGAAATTGATTTAGGAGCGGCTCCGTACATCGTAGTCCAGGAAAAAGAGTTATGTTGATATGCAGGCGCGTGATGTGGCATTCATGGTGGATGAGAGGGTTCAACTCAAAGTTTCGGCTATGAAGGGTATGATGAGGTTAGGGAAGAAGGGCAAGTTGAGCCCTTGGTATATTGGTCCTTTTGAGGTTCTAGAGAGAATTGGTGAGGTGGCCTACAAACTTTCCCTGCCACCCAGCTTATCCAGAGTTCATCCGGTGTTTCATATTTTCATACTTTGAAAGTATTATGAGGACACGTCACATGTGTTGGATTTCAGTTCGATGTAATTGGACAAGGATTTGACTTATGTTGAGGAGCATGTAGCCATTTTGGACAAGTAGGTTTGAAAGTTGAGGTGGAAGAACATTGCATCGAAAAGGTTCAATGGAGGGGTCAACCGGTCAAGGATGTGACTTGGGAGGCCGAGCTTGACATGCGGAGCCGATATCCTCATCTTTTTTGGCATTTCAAGTATGTCATACTTGTTTGAGGATAAATGTTTGTTTAAGAGGAGGAGAATGTAACGATCTGACCGATTGTTTTGTGTGACTTGCGGGGATGGTTGGTTTAGTTTTGGGGAGGTTTTGGATCAAATTGGAATACTTTTAGTTTGGAAGCTTAAGTTGGAAGTGTTGATCAAGTTTTACTTTTATGTATTTGACCTCGGATCAGAGTTTTGATAGTTCCGTCAAGGTCCGGATGGTGATTTTGGACTTAGGCATATGTCTGGATTTGGACTCGGAGGTTCCTAGGTTGATTTGGCTCTAATTGGTGAAAGTTGGAAATTTACAGGTTTAGAAGTTCATAGGTTTGACCAATAGTTTACTTTGTGTTTATCGATATCCGTTTAGGATTCCGAGCCTTTAAATGGGTTCATATGGTAATTTATGACTTGTGTATAAAATTTTGAGTCATTCCGAGTTGTTTAGGCGTGTTCGGTGTAAGTTTGGAACTCAGAAATTTGGATTAGTTCATTAAGTTTGAATTGAGGTGCGATTCATGGTTTTGATATTATTTTGTGTGATTTTGGACCACGAGCAGGTCTGTGTTATGTTTTGGGATTGGTTGGTATGATTGGACGGGGTCCCGGGACCTCTAGTGTGTTTCGAGGTGACTTTGGACCATTTACATGAGTTTTGAACATCAGATTTTTTGCTGGTGTCTGATGTCCTCCTCGTTCATGGAGAAGCTTCACGTTCGCGATGAAGGAAACGGGGGGCTGGGATTTTTGCTCTTCGCGTTTGCGGAAGGCAGTCGCTTTAGCGGAGAAGGGAGTAGAGCTTGGGGGCTAGCCTTCGTGTTTGCGAGGTTTTAGGCGCGTTCGTGTTCGTGTTCGCGATTCTCCTGTCGCGTTCGCGAAGGGTATTTTGTATGGCAGTAATTTTGTGCTTTACGAACGTGAGACACGTGGCGCGTTCGCGAAGTGTACAACTGGGCTGATATTTTAAATACTATATTTCGAGGGTTTGAGTTATTTTATCATATTTTGAGATTGGGAGCTCATATTTGGGCGATTCTTTTGGGGACTTTCACGATTTGGATTGGGGTAAGTGTTCTTGACTTGAATTCGATTATTATTCATGATTCCATTCTTGATCTTAGCATTTGATTGATGAATTTAAGTTAAAAAAAAAGGAATTTTGGTGAAACTTTTCTAAAATAAAAAAAATACGGATTTGAACTCCGATTCAGAATAGGATCTGGATGAAACTTGTATGGTTGGAATCATATTCGAGTGGGTGTTCGTAATTTGCTACTTTTGTCGAGTTTCGGGATGAGGGCCTGGGTTTGATATTACTGAGCTGTTTTTGGCTAGATTTGACCTGTTCGGAGGGCGATTTGAAAGGCAGTGGCTTATTAGAGTATTGATTTGGCTTGTTTGAGGTAAGTATCTTGCCTAAACTAGTGTGGGGGAAATACCCCTTAGGATTTGGCCCTAAATTGTTTATTCGTGGTATGTGAAAAGCAATGTGTGTATGAGGTGACGAGCGTGCACACGAGTGCTATGTGTGGCTTATGATCGGATTAGACCATAGGCTATTTATGTGCCTTAATTTGATAATATACTTTATATAAAACATGCTTAATCCACTTTTTGATTACATGATCATGATTGCTACATTTGACTTAGCCATAGTCATGCTTTAATTACTGAACACCCCTCTGTACTTTTATATTATTGTCACGTCCTTGTGAACTTTGTTGATAAGTTGTGAGATTGTATCTTGATGAAACTTTAGTATTATTGTTTTATGGCACATGTGGATATGTTGAGTGAATTGATTAGGGGTGTTGGCACGAGATTTCTGTCGTGCGATTGTGATTGATGTTGTTGTTGTTGTTGTGGTGGTGGGAATATTATTAAACTGGAGCGACAAGTCGGGATATTGTTATATTATCAGGCAGGAATGACAAGGTGGGATATTATTATATTATCAGGCGGGAGCGACAAAACGGGATATTATTGTTTTGTCAGGCGGAAGCGATAAGGCGGGATATTGTTATTGACAGGGCAGAGCGATACTGGTAGCTATTGTTATTGTGATAGAATTGTGGGCAGGAGGTACTATATGTTTGTGTTCCTATTTAATGACTTGTTGTCACGGTGAACTATTACTTGTTTGAGTTGTTATCATATGTTCGGAAGGTTGTTGATATTGTCTTAGTTATATATTTTGTTGTCAGTTTTCTTTGATATATTGCACAGGTTATTTGACTAGTGAGTATCACATGACTTGAACCTCGTCACTAATTCACCAAGGTTAGTCTTAATAGTTACTGGTATCGACTGTGGGTACTCATACTACGCCTCTGCACATTTTTTGTGTAGATCCAGGTACTTCTGATCGGGCGGATCGCTAGAGAGGCGTACTTGTACTTATTAGAGACTTCAAGGTATTCTTGTTGTTCCGTTCGCAAGCCTCGGAGTCACCTTCTTTACTTTATTTCTACTGTTTATGTATTTCAAACTGTATTGTACTCTGCGAGACTTAATATGTATTCCATTTAGAGTTTATGACTCAGTACTACTGGTGTTTTGGAAAATTGATTATTGTATCCACGTTTGGCAGTATTATCGTATTTCGTAGTTTTCATTAATTTGAAATTATTATATTTTGTTTGACATCATTATATAATAGGCTAACCTAGTCTTAGAGATTAGGTGTCATCACGATCCCCGCGGTGAAAGTTTGGGTCGTGACATTATGCCACAACCCAACTCAAAATTTTCACATAAACAGGGCTGCTTGTCACTGCTTTTATACAGCCTAGATCTTGCAGCAAGTTGTTTGTCGCGCTATACAGCTTATACCTTGTCAGATAATTTATACTAGTAAAATACTCGTAACCTTTTGTACAGATTTCAGATTAATGAACAGTTGCGATGTTAGAAACTAGTCTAAAAAATTCAAATTTCTCGCTTCCAACGAGGTCGCTTATTCAAAATTAGGATCTTTCCATACTTGAAGACTTCACGCTTACATTCTTGAGCCATTATGCTTTCATCTCTATTTTTACACAACTTATAATTCTTTCGAATAATGGCTCCACTGTACACGGTTAAAGCTACATTCTATATTTTGTTCTCCATTTCTGTCTGCTTATCCCATCTCATATTTGGGCATCGGTCAAATAAACTGTTATGAGCATTACTAATATTTTTGGGATCTGAGTGTTATATTCTTATGTTTCAAAAATGCCTCGAAGGCGCCAATAATTTCACATGTGCTCTATAAGATCTCGTAAGCACCTATCACTCGGATGTTCGTACAGTCACTTAAAGATCCGGAATTCTTCTTTAGGTTCATGTCAAACCAAACAGGTTACAGGTGGACCAACAATGAAGGCGCTTTCACTCTTTCTCTACTTTGAGTAGATAGCAAGTTGTCAGACGACGTCAAGTAGTTACATCATTAACTCGTAGCAGTGATGCTATCGCTCTTATATATTTGTCCATCAGTACTTTAGTTCTTTTTATATCTCTAGGGAATATGGTTCTTATCGCCCAAACCGATGCATTTCACAATTTAATTTTCAAGAACAGTATCCATCGTCTTCCTCCTTTTCCCAAAAATACTATTAATGTCATAATTAGCTAGAATTTATAAAATTAACCTCCCAACTAACACAATTTTACTCTCTCCTGTCCATAATAAGTGATTTTTAAGCTTATTTTTTGTGGTCCAAAATAAGTGATTTTTTCAAATTTCAAGAATGAATTAATTATTTTTTTCTTACGTTGCCCTTGTAGTAAATAGTATTGGAGTATGTGTTAGGAGTATTTATGTGAAGAAATAGTAAAGGTTAACGTGGTCAATTTCATTGTTAATTAATGTTAAAAGATGAATTTCTTAATATATGTGAAAACAACCAAACAAATCACTTATTTTGGATCGGAGGGAGTATAAACTACTCATAACAGATGAGCTTGAGTCGTTAGAATTACCTTGTTGAAGTTTTTCATTAAAAATTCAAATTAAGTTTGGGACTTTTGATATTCTTGAACAACTTAAAATATTTTTAAAAATTTTAAAGGTTGGATGATCTTAATACTTAGTATTTAGGAGTAGTAATTAACTAAAACGTATATCAAAGACTTACCTTGATTAGCAGAAAAAGTCTCAATCACAATCTCCAACTTTATCCCACAAGCATACTTAAATTTTTTTTAAAGTAGGGCTCCTGGTCACTGCTTTTATACCGTCCAGCTGCTGTAGCGAGTTGTACTTTGTGTTGTGCAGTTTGTACCCTGTCAGACGCTTTTTAGTGAAAAATACTCATAACTTTTTATAAAATAGAATTGAAAAATACAGATGCAATTTTGGTAGAACTGGAAGCAAAGCACAAACTGATTGTTGCAGGAATGGAGGCAAAACGCAAGATTTGTATCCTAAAAATATTATGTATTTTGTGTCATAATGTATTTAAACTTCCATTAAAATAGGATGCTGTTATCGAAGGAAAAGTAGAAAGTTTTTAGAGGAAGACTAACGATTTTAGAAGACTTTAATAGAAACAATAGCTAGAACTAGAGATAGAACAACTCAAAGGGGAGATCAAAGTCACGCGACTTCAAGGTGATGATGTTGAAGTAAAGGCACTTGAAGCAAATTTGTATGATAAAAAAAACTTATCAATAGTAGAGAATAAATTCAAGAAACCAAGTGACACTTTATATGTTCGAGAGCTTGCAGAGATGATCTCGCGATTCGCAGAATTTCAGAAACAATTTTCGTCACAACTTCTAAAATTATTAAAATATGAAATACAAATTTGTAGTTAGTTTCTTTTGATATAAAGAATTTTGATTTCATCCACTTTTAATATTAAAGATACCAATGTTATTAAATTTCCTTTTGCTTTAGTTGGCATAGTATTTTAGTACTCTTTGGTAAAAGAACACCTTCTATGAGTAACAAACCCTATGCAATCATTAGAAGTTTTCATGAAAATATGCATTATAAAGTTTACTATGTTTCTTTGTCGCCTTAATACAAAAGTTAACATTGATATTTACGTCTCTTATTTTATTGGTACTGATATAGCTCATAACTCTTTAAAAATTAGTTATTATTTTAACGTGTTGTTTACCCTTAGCGAATAACAATAAGATTTGTAAATGGTTTTAAAGATACGCGGATTAATTTGATATAAAGCGAAAGATTAAGTCAAATTGAACAAACAAAGATAAAATAGATTCAAACCATACGAGCAGGATAGTTCCAGCCTTAGTGAAATATTCACCCTCGATCCGGGCTCGCTATGGCCATCACTGATGAACAAGAGAAAGAGCTAATAATAGAGAGAATAATAATATATTGCTTTGGAATGTGTGTTACAATGTGCTTAATGATTTATCAGACCCCTTTTATATAGTAGGGGAATTCTACTCTAAGTACAACTCTATAAAAGGTAAAAACCCTCTGATTAACTGATTGTCGGTTCTTCATCGATACGTTATCTCATAACGGCCCCCTTTATATCCGGCTGGTCCAGGATATAACGGCCCCCCGTTGGCCGTGCTTAATTGCGTGACAATGTTCTTCGAAGTCGTTCAAGGCTAGGACCGATTCCGAACCATAACTCGATGAACTGTTTGCCCCGGTTCCGGTCT